>NW_008332592.1:521046-547761 GCF_000622305.1 Nannospalax galili
TTCGGTCTTTTTGAGACAGGGTCTCCCTGTAGCCCCAGCTGTCCTGGAACTCACTATGTAGACCAGGCTGGCCTTGAACTCACAGGGATCCACCTGCCTCTGCCTCCCAGATGCTGGGATTAAAGGCGTGCGCCACCACGCCTGGCTGAACAATTTATCTTTTTAAAGTTTGTAATAGTACACAGAAGTAGCTAAACGGTGCTGCTTGAGAAAGGGAAAAGATCGAGAAACCAGAGGGCTCACTTGGGGCTTGAAAACAGAAGAAGCTGTTATGAGGAGATAGGGAAAGGAAAAACCAATTTCATTCTATTAACATCATTTAAAATAATATCATTCCTCATGAGCATACTTTAAGTGATAGGCATTGTGCCACATACTTTATATCTAATCTAAGCAAGCTGGTATGTTAGTGATTTGCCCAAGGCTGTGGAACTGGTAAGCCTCCAAGATGGTATTTGAGCCAGGTCTCAGAGCCAGGCCTTAGGCGCTTTTTGCCCACCAATCCATTCACCTCCCAGTCCTCTTCACCACACCACACTGGTCCTACAAGTTCCATGAATATGTTTTTGACCTCCTGTCCACAGCTATGTTTTGCATCATGACTGGCCACTGCTCTGTGGTGAGACGGTCCAGAGCTGTTGAACAGCTTTAGTGTGCCCGCTGTCCAGGGGCTAAGACACAGCTTCCTTCTCAAGCTCTTAGATTACTATTCTTAGCATGTATTTATTCCGCAGAATGGTGGTTTCATTATGACATTTTCATATATGTATATCATGGACTTTGATCATGCCGAGCTCAACCTGGCCTCTTGTGCTGAAGGCCGCTTTCTTCCTACCCTCTCTGCCTACTTGCAGCATACTTCAATAAATGAATTATGTCTTCGGTGTGTGGAACTTGGTCCTCCTCCAGAAACTGCTACTCTCTGCTTCATAAGGAGCCCTGTGCTTACACAGAAGCTAAAAAAAAAGTGGGGCTTATGTGGATGCCTTTCTAAAATTTGCCTGCCAACACCCTCCATGAACAACTTCCCTTATTCTTCTTTAAATTTGTGTCTTTATGTATTTTTGTTTTTTATTTTAGAGCAATTGTTATCTCCTAAGAGCCACAACAAGGGATGCTCTGCCTCTGGGGTTGCCACTGCCATTCAGCTCTGTGATCGGTTCTCTTTTTACTGTTACTCAGAGTTATACCTGCACCGGACAGAACCCTGTATTACCGTTGACAGACTGACTTTTAATATTGCCACTCTCGGTCCACAGCTTGCTCACACAGTTTTCTCCTCAAGAAGCTGCACTTACTTTCTAGTGGCCCAAATTTCCTTCTTGTTTTCCATTTGAGTCGGGAGTACCACTTTGAGGAGCAATTGTGAACTGCCCTGGTTGAGTGTAGGGGCTCAGGGCATTGAGAGAACGTGAGTGATGCTGTCTCGGTCTGCTTTGTGTTGCCTTTAAAACAAACAAACAAACAAACAACAAACAAACTAGAGGCCAGTGAGATGGCTCAGCAGGTAAAGGCAGTAGCTGCCAAGCTTGACCACCCAAGTTCCATCCCAGGAACCCACATAGTGGAAGGAGAAAACCTGCTCCTACAAGTTGTCTTTGACCTTCACACTAGGTCACACATGCTATGGCAGGCCTCCCTGAGCCTCACATTAACATATAAATAATAAATAAATAAATAAATAAATAAATAATAAATAAAGAAATAAACATGCAAGTAATGCATGAAAAATACCAGAGACTGGGAAATTTAGGAGGAAAAGCAGTTAAAAAATCAGAGACTGGGCATCTGTATCTATTGAGGGCCTTGTGCTGTGCTGAGCAATGGCTGATGCCGGTGGCAAAAGCCTGAGTGGGCAGTGTGCGTGGATGGACCCAAATGTGGGGAGAAGGGGAGGGGAAAAGGGAGTTGTCATCAGAGTACATTAGATACAGATATGAAAAATGATGAGACATAATGTATGCTAGTAATTTTCCTAAATATCTTTATTTTATGTGTATACATGTATTGCCTGCATGTAGGTAAGTGCACCCGTGCCACACAATGCCCAAGGAGAACAGAAGAGACTGTCGGATCCCCTGGAACCGGAGTTACGAACGATTGTTAGCTGCCATGTGTGTTGGGATTCGAACACAGGTCTTCTGCAAGAGCAGTGTTCTTAACAGCTGAGCCATCTCTCCAGCCCCCAACTAGTAATTTTTTTAAAATGTAAAATAAACCTGCTCTTGTGGTAACTGATCCAGTCCAAAGAGACCTAGCAGTAACTAAGCTAGTCCTGCGAGATGGCAGTAATCTCTCTGAAAGTGCTGCTCCATAACCTGATTACCTCCTACAGACTTCCACCCACCCCTAGGTTCTGCTTTTTCTTAGTAGTCTTACACTGAGGACCAAGCTTCCACCTTTGGAAGACAATCTGCATCCAAGTCATAGCACTGTCACATCTGAGCCAGTATTATAATGGGTAATATTCTAAATAATGAGAAAACTAGATATCTATCTAAGGATTTTTTAAAAAAGATAATCTCTGTATGTAGCAAAATTCTTTACACTTAAGAGAATATTGAGGATACATTTTTATTCACTTGAATCTGGGTTCTGTGGGCCCTGAATTTTCTATAAATTAAGGACCATCTTTGAAAGAAAAGTAGATTCAGGTACTTTAAAGAGGCCTGTGTGGGACTTTGAAGCATACGCCTCAGAAACAGATTTCATGAAGAATGTAAGTCTCTAAAAACCTTATAAAACTTTCATTTTAGTTTTACAAAATAAATGCATGCATAATGCATAAAGTGTATCCATATATTCATGTCAGAGCAAGGCTAATGAGCTATGCAGAGACCTGTTACCTGCTGCATTTTTATTGTGGGTGTATTTATTTTCATTTTGCATCTCTGTAACGGTGATTATATGTGTGTTTTCATGGTCTGAATGTGAAATGTCCCCCAGAGGCTCATGTGTTGGCCACTTGTTCTCCAGCTAGTGGTGCTCTTTGGGGAAGCTGGGAATCTTCTGAACACGGAGCACAGCTGGTAGACCTAGGGTTTCAGGAGTAGGGCCTGAGGGACTGAGGCCACCTCCATGCCCTGTCAAGGTCTCTGTTTCCCGATTCTTTGAGATGCAGCAAACTCCCAGCACCGTGGACAGAACTGCCCCAGCTGCCATGCTGTCTTGCCATGGTGAGTTACATCCTCTCAGGCCATGAGTCAAAATTAACCCTTCTTTCCTTAAATTTCTTCTCTCAGTATTTGCTCATGGCAGGAAGAGAAGTAACCAGCAGATTGTATGAGCCTGTGTGCTTTTTAACAGTAATGATCAAACTGTACGGTATTTACGTACATTTCTTTTAGTCTTGAATTTTCTAGTCAAACACTATATTCCAAAGTCACTTAAGTCAGCACCTTTTTCTTTAAATTCCATGTTGTTTTTTTGGAGCAGGCACTGCAGGCATGAGGTGGGGAAGGAGAAATATACAAAAAATACAGTAGTTTGTTTAGAGAGAATACTCAATAATCTAGTATCCACATTTCTTACAATATAACTCTTTTCCCTATTCCATGAAGAGAGAGATTCTACTCCCTCACCCTTGAATTTGAGATTGGTTTTGGCACTGGCTTGGGATGGTGGAATGTGATGAGATGCTGTGACTTCTAAATGGCCTCAAGTGATTTGGAAGCACTTGCTGTTGCCCCCTTGGCATACCCTTTCTTCCTTGTGAAAGATCCTGAGCACAAGGGTCCTGGAGATGCATGGCTCAGGTGACAGACAACATATACTGCCAAATATGTCTATGAAGCCATTGTAGACTGTCACATACTACATATGTGCCTCAGGGAAAGTCTACAGACCTGTGTAGCTGAGCCAGCATAAGGTGCTGACCCAGTGAATCATGAATTAGGTGGTGCTTAATTTATACTCACATTTTTGTCATTGAGTTATAGGATAGTTTATTAAGCAGCAAAATAAAAATGGTCCTGGTCCTGACTCACCCAGAGAATTTTTAAAAACACCTTAGTAGGTGCTTTGAAAAACATGGCTTAAAAATAATTCATGGAATATTTTCTTCATTTGATACAAGAAAAAACAGGCAGGGAGGGGCCCAGATCCTTGTATACAGGCAGTCGTAGGGCAACTGGAAGCAGTCAGCAGCCCAGAACTGGGATTCCTGTCCAGTTTGGGGCTTTCTTCATACATAGTCATCATCTTCTCCCTTTTCTCAGTAACTCGGTAAACACAATTTCTTAAATATGATCAGTACGAGGATCCCTTCTGGAGGTTTATTGAAGATGGATATGCTTTTTATATTCATCATTGTAGGGTGAAAGATATTTTTATTTTAAATATTTTATTATTTTTATTTTGTGTGTATGAGTGCAATGCCTGCAGAGGACAGAAGAGGCTGTCAGAGCCCCTGGAACTGGAGTTATGGACAGTTGTTAGCTGCCATGTGGGTGCTGGGATTCAAACTCGGGTCTTCTGCAAGAACAGTGTTCTTAACTACTGAGCTGTCTCTCCAGCCCTGAAAGATATTTTTTTAAAGTTTTTTTATTATTTTTATTTTATGTGTATGAGTGTATTGTGTACATGTATGTAAGTGTACCCATGTCGTGTGATGCTCACAGAGGTCAGAAAAGGACATCAGATCCTGTGGAACTAAAGTTATAGACTGTTGTTGGCTGCCATGTGGGTGCTGGGAACTGAACTTGGGTCCTCTGCAAGAGCAGCCAGTGCTCTTAACTGCTGAGCCATCTCTCCAACCGTGGGTGAAAAGTATTTTAAAGAACTAAATATAATAAGTAAAGAAATATTTAAAGCTAAACAAAGGGTTTATTTTTTCATGATAACCACAATGAAAATCTAAGCTAGAATATAAGCATCTTGAATTGTCTCCCGAGTCTAACTTTCTGACCGAGAGGCATGCTGTTCTGCAGTGTAGATACTAAAGTCTTGATTTTGAGAAAATCCTTTGTCTGCTTTTAATTCACAAAACTGAGCTCTGAATTGTAAGTATGCTGTTGCCATCACTACAATCTAGATGCATCTTGGCAATCATGGGGAATATTGTTAAGCTCTCCAAATCTTCAGTGATGCTTTTGTTATTCCGACGAGCTGTCCAGGCTGTCAAAAACATATCTAAGTAATTTGGTCCCTGAAGAGAAAATAATGCATGTCATACCTTTGAAAGTAGAAACCTTTTCCTCTGCTTCCAAGTAAACAGTTCACTATTTTGGATCCCATTTGAAATTCCTCACAATTTTTTATTCAAAGTACTTTTACGAAACTAGTACTGTTTTAATTCAGACATGTTACCTTACTGCCTTCCTTTGTGTGCTTTGTAAAACTACAAACTAATGTAAAAAGCATGAATTCAAGTCACCAGTTTTTTCTTTATGTATGGTTTTAATAAAATTCTAAATATGAATTTTGACAACAGATACAAGTAATGTTCCTATCTGTTTTCGATTTCCTTTAAAAACACTCTTGCCATCACATATTAGGGAATGACCCATCAGATAGAGTTAGATTGTTTAGTTCACATGCCACCTCAGGTTACATTTAGTGCTACTGGCAAAAGATTTTATGGGTCTGCAGATCTTTTAACTTTGTTCAAATTTTTGGCAAGATTTTTCTGTGTGTGTGATATTTGTTTCCTCTTGGCAAGTTTCTGACAACTTGATGCTTCTAAAAATATATGTCCGCGATGTGATTTTCAATACTTGCCTTGCACCATTTTATTTTTTGACACTAAAAATTTAGCTTCTACCAGACCTTGAGCTGAACAAAATACATTCGGCTGTGTGTTGCCGCAGTTTGGGCGGTTACCCTCTCGGTGCAGGGCATTCCTCTTGTGGATGAATGTTCTACAGCCACACAGATGAAACGAGCAGTGAGGAAGAGTGACCACCGGCCCTCTCCCTTCAAGCACTCGCCACGCTCACAAGACCAGGGAGAAATCCTGGACCAGCTTTTCAACTTTTTATCAAATTAGCGTTTTGAGACATCATTCTCTGTGTGTGTACATGTGTATGTTCCTGCGTGTAGGAATGATGCACGCATGTGTCTATAGGAGGCCAGAGGCTGACAGCAAATGTCTTCCTCACTTTCTACTTGACTTACTGAGGCGGGTTCTCTTGTTGAACCTGGAGCTTGCTGTTTGGTTAGTCTGCTTAGACAATTTGCCCTGGGGATCACGTGTCTCTGCCTCCCATGTGCTGGGATTCTGGGAGGGCAGCCATACTTGGTATCATGTGGGCTCTGTTGCATTCAAACTCCACTTCTGCTTGCCTGGCAAGAGGTTTATCTTCCAAGCCATCTCCCCAACACTGAAAAGATATTCTTAATAGAAGAAAAAGGCCTAATCTGGAAAAAATAAGAGCCATTCATTAATTTTTTGGTCTGTTTATATTTCAAGTCATCAGGAAAGCAAGTTCATTTTTATCACATTGAAGTGGTTTAAAGCACATTAAACAAAGGATTGTTCCCACCATAGCAACCATCAGTCACTTCCTGGACTGCAGATTCCAAATGCAAATTCCAAATGGTTGAGCTGTCCCTTAGGTGGGACAAGAGACTCTACAGCCTCACACTGGCATCTAGTGTCAAGTGACCACATTTACTTAGAATATGCTGCCCAGAGTGGAAGTCACTAGTGACATGAAGCTAATTAAAATTAAATTTAAATAGATTTAAAAACATAGTACCTCACACTAGCCACAATTTAAATATTCAGTAGCCACAGGAGGCTCCTGGGTACCGCACTGGATGTCACAGATATAAAACCTATGTCCTTACTATGGTAGCCTACTTTTTCTGATAAATGGAGTACACTATATCATAGGTTAAAGCAATATATGTACTTTGAAGGCTAACTCCTTTGTAGTTCACCCTGGCCAATATGATAAATTACTCTAGGCCAGCTAACATGTTCGTAGAACTTTGCCTTTTTCTTTGTTCTTCTATTGAAAATACTTCTCCGTTCTCAAATTTATTTTAAGCACATTACTAAAAATTTGGAAGAAGTTGGCTCTTCCTCTTTTCCTCTGGGCAGCTGTCTTGTGAATCAGTGTGCATGCCTGGTCTGTAGCAAGGGCAAACTGAATGAAAGAGAATATTTAGGACATTTATGTGATTTGAACTAAGGAGAGCATTCTGATTGTGTACTTTACAGGATGCAAGGAAATCACCCTTGATGAAAGTCCCCACTGTAATTTCCATATGGACTCCATGGCCTTAAAAAAATACCAGGAAATGGTATATAAATGAATATATTTGTTCTATATTTGAAGTTCCATCTGTAGCCACGTCCAGCTCTTTGCTGCCATTCCAGAGTTGAGTTACCACAGACAATGTCTTTGAGCCTAAAGGGCAATATGAGAAAATCCATCTGTAAGGCAGAATCTGCTCTTCGGATTCCAGAATTGAGTTTTTCTTGAGTACAACATCTACCTAGATGTGTTCACCTCAGAACAAGTGTGCCAGGGTCAGGGTAGCATCACTGTGAGCCAAAGACTGAATTGACTTCTCTCAGATATGATTTGATGGAGAAGAGTTAAGTGTTGTTCTATGGCTGTGATAAAACTATGTCTATGAAACAAATTGAAGACTGTACATTCTCAGAACAAAATGCAAACTTTTTAAGGCTATTCTAATTAAATCTTTTAAAAAGCCAGTTGTTACCGGGTGTGGTGGCGCATGCCTTTAATCCCAGCCTGGTCTACATAGTGAGTTCCAGGACAGCTGGGGCTACAGGGAGACCCTGTCTCAAAAAGACCAAAAAAAAAAAAAAGCCACTTGTCTGTTGAGTCATAATTAACGGTCTGAATTTTTAAAGATATGAGTCATTTATCAAGTTTTAGAGCAAAGACATGTGCTTTGGATATTTGTGATGGAGGTCGGTCTTTACTATGAATGAACTGAGGATCTTGGGCAAATTACCACACTTCTCTGGTTTTCAACTTCCTCCTTTTAAAGGAAAGTGTGAATTAAATTATTCCTAAGAATTTTCAGCTTTAGTTTCTTATAATTTCAAGCTGATAAAAATTAATTGTGGCCTTCAAAACATACTCAAACAACCTATTTTAGGAATCAGAGCTGGAAAGATGGCTCAGCAATTAAAGGCACTGGCTGTTCTTACAGAGGACCTGGGTTTGATTCCCAACACTCACATGGCAGCTAACAACTGTCCATAACTCCAGTTCCAGGGGTTCTGATGCCCTCTTCTGACATCCATGGCATTGTACAACACGAGTGTACTTACATAATTCAGTCAATACACTCATACACATAAAATAAAAATAATAAATACTGGGACCTTGCTCAAGTGAACCTACGCAGTGATGTCATCATAAGACCCATGCAAACTCAAGCAGACAAAAGCTCAGCATAGAACTGTGGAAACAGGCAGTAACCCCAATCTTACTATTGACAACTGATTAATGTTGGGTGAGGGAGAGCTGATCATCTTTAAGGGGGCGACTCTAGATAGGCTGACTAGACCCCAGAGGATGAACTTGCACTGAGACTTCTAGGTACACTAATTTGACTCAATAGACCTTAACTTAAATGACAGAATGCATGAAATCCAATGGGGGACTATGGGAGGGTGTGCACGGGGGAGGGGCTATAAAGACGATTAAGATGTTGTATATGAAATATAAAAATTCAATAAAAAATACAAAAAAGAATTTTATTAACTGAAAAATTTGTCTTAAAATAATAAACACAATGTCATTAGGTAAATTTAACTGATGACATCACCGAAAAGTTGTTATATATTTACACACAGTTTTTCAACACATACATAAGGAATACAATGCATAAGGAACTTGCAGTCTGGGTGACGGGGATGGCAATAAACAGTAATAACTACAACATGAGATAAGATGTCTGTCTTGCTTTAGAAATTATAATAGGTCATAACGAAATTCTTGAGAAACATGTTGATAGAAAATAAGGTCAAGGGATAAACTTCTTTTAAAACCTGTATTTCCATATATTCTTCTGAGTAATTTTATTATATAAATGAAATGCTTGGCTTTCACAGACATGTGGACACACGTGTAGGCGTGCAGTTTGTTATATGGGTGTAATGTTGGTGGGGATGAGTGTGGAGGATGATCTTGTTGCTAAATGAGTATTATTCTCCAGAATTTGGTAAAGCTGTTTTATTTATGGAGTTATTAGTAAAGCTTTATGAGATTATGTGCCTTTCAACATCCTTCTAAGTCTTTAAATAACTCTACATTATGTTAGCGCTAACTCATTAAGTCCCTGTCATATTTCTCTTAAATATTTGTAAAACAAAGTTATATTCGCATTTGAATTTGGGCATCATGCTCTACTGTGGAAAAGATGCACTGAGTATGGGTTTAAGTCTCTCCAGGCTTAATTTTCTTTGTGGTGTTTTTTGCCACTGAATATTGGTACACATTGCATTTTGGTTGTTCATTTGTTTATTTCCATTTCTCCCTACCATGCCTCACTGTGTAATGTCCACAACACAGGGATGCTTGCTTGTTGTGATCACTGTTCTAACTGCAACGTTACTTGGACATGACACTGAAGCCTATCCATGGAATGGACAAATCCAAGTAAATTCTAGAATTTTAAATGAGTTAAATGTTTTTATTAAAAAAATAAACAAGTTAGGCCGAGCGTGGTGGCACACACCTTTGATCTCAGCACTGGGGAGGTAGAGGCAGGCAGATCTCTGCGAGTTCAAGGCCAGTCTGGTCTACACAGTGAGTTCCAGGCCAGCTGGGGCTACAAGGAAACCCTGTCTCAAGAAGACTAAATAAATAAATAAATAAATGAATATATAAATAAATATGCTCCAAACATGTAAGACTGGGGATATAGCTCAGTGGAAAAGCACTCACCTACAAAATACTTGCCTAAAGCTTGTTTAATTATTTAAAAAATATTTTCTTTATTATTTTTATTTTATGTGTATGAGTATATTGTCTGTATGTAGGCAATTCACTGCCAGAAGGGCCCAGCTCTGGCACTCCTGAATACTGGAGACCCAGAATTCCCATCCCACAGGACCACAATTGCACCTGCCATCTCTCTCTCTAAAAGTCCAGGTACAGAGACGGCAGGACCATGATTAACTACTCAGTGTGACAGACAGTAGGAATTTCTGTTTCCCTCTAAACGTTGTCCTAGGACTACTGATGTAACGATGGCTTCAGAGATGCATAAACATTAAAACTTAATAAATCGCATCTTGCAAGATCATGTAAATATATATCTCAATTAAAAGGAAAAGATCCCATGACTGATTTTCAGATATGCTGTTTAATTCTGTCCAAGTTAGTCATCAATTCTCACAGGTGTAGAGTACACACAATAGGTTGTAAAATGGTACCATAAGGACTTGCTTTGATATGTTGGTTGGTCCTATAGTATTTAAACAATTATGACCTTATACAAAAATGCCATTGTACTTGATGCCCACAAAATAATGAAATCTGACCACTCTGGGTCACAGGGGGGGACAGTTGTTGAGATGAGCAGCCGGTGCTCCTGTTACTTTCCTGATCCTTGTAGGCATCTGAGTAACAGACTGATTTCTGCTCTAAACCCAAGGGAAAAGAAATGATTGCCAATTTACTGGCTGCTTCTGTTGTTGCTTTTTCTTGATGGACTGACTGATTTTTTAAAATTTTGTGTGTATGAGTGTTATGCCTGCCTGAGTGGAAGGAGGACAGAAGAGGGCGTCGGATCCCCTGGAACTGGAGTTATGTGGATGGTAGTTAGCTGCCATGTGGGTGCTGGGATTCAAAGCCTGGTCTTCTGCAACGACAGCCAGTGCTCTTAACTGCTGAGTCATCTCTCCAGCCCCCTGCTATTGCTTTTCATTTCATCCTTGTATTAGTTACTTTTTGTTTCTGTGATGAAACAATTTACAGATGGAAGAGTTTATTTGGCTTACAGTTCCAGAGGGGCAAGTGTCCACTGTGGTGGGGGAGGCACGGCAGGAAACAGCTGGAGCAGACGGCTGAGTCTTCTAGGCTCTGGAAATAGAGAGACAGACTGGAAGTAGGATGAGACCATACGTCTGCCCTCAAAGTCCACCCCCAGAACCGGCTTCCTACAGCATGGCTACACCTAAACGTTCCATGTCTCTCCTCAAACAGCACTGGGGACAATGTTTTCAAATACTTTGAGTCTATGGAGGACATTCTCTTCAAACCATCCCAATCTTGTTTAGGGTAATGCCAGTTCCTTTTCTCCTTTCTTGACCATCACTCAGGCCCACTTTCTTTTTAAGAATTTTTATTTATTATTTTTATTTTTTATGTGTATGGTTATTGCATGCATGTATGTAAGTGCACCCATGTCATGCAATGCCTGCAGAGATCAGAAGAGGGCATTGGATCCCCCGGAACTGGAGTTATTGGATGGATTTCAGCTGCCATGTGGGTGCTGGGAATTGAACCTGGTCCTCTGCAAGGGCAGTCAGTGCTTTTAACTCCTGAACCATCTCTCCAGCCCCATTTGACCCCACTTTAAACTGGTGCCTTTAGTCAGCTTGCATAGCTGATCCTTGTCCAAAGAGATGCTGATGTCCTCGTGGTAAGGATTGATTAAATGCTTCTTTCTCTGTAGACTATTTTTATCTCTGTTTCTACTGGTTATAATGAAAAGAACGATCTGAAGTAACATGAATTCTATAAACAAAAATTCATATAAATGTTAACCATAATTCATCTGATTCAAATTAAATTTCTGAAACTATGGAAAATAGAATTTTATGAGACAGTTTTAAAATGACTGTCTTGGCGCTTACTGGACATTTAGTCTTCAGGGAATTTATGACTTGGAATTAACTGTGCTTCTTCCTAGTTCTGTGTCTGTCAAACCTTCGCCTTCACATGGGGGGCACAGGAATTTTGGACCCATGAGGGTTAGGTCTGCCCACCTTTCTCCTTTTTCTTTATATGATCATGCTAAGCTATGTACCAAGCACGGCTAGGTTCTGGGTAGGGAATTCCCAGCTCTCCCCTGGCATTTTCATTTCTTATCATCTGAAAAACCTAATCTTTATTCCTAATATTACTCAAATTGTACTTGTATCATAGTTCCAGAGTCTCATTTGAGCCAAACTGTCCATATTAAGCAGTTGCAAAATATTTATATAAACTCTGTAATAAAATATGAAGTGTGAATCTGTATTTCTAAGACATCTCTGTTTTATTTAGGGAATTCTTTGTGTCCCTGGGAAACTCTACTCAGAGGAAAATTTGAAAATAAATCTTTTGCCCACTGTTGTGATTCTGTGGGATTAACTGAAGTTGAAAGTCACTGGAAATTGTGGTGACTTTGAAAACTTAGGTCCACAAAAAACTTGCACATGGATGTGTATAGTAATTTTATTCATGATTGTCAAAACTTGGAAAAAATGAAGGTGTCCTTCAGTGGGTGAATGAACTGTGAAAGACACAGAGGAGCCTTAGATGGTTATTGCCAAATGAAAGGCTTCTTTGAACAGATTACATGCTGTTAGCAGTGGTGGCACACACCTGTAAACTTGGTACTCAGAAGGGAGAGGCTGGAGGATGGCCAATTTGAAGCCAACCTGGGCTACCTCGTGAGACCCTGTATCAAAAGACAAAACAAAAAACAGACAATGAGTTGTATGATTACCTCGACGACATTCTGGAAAAGGTAAAACTATGGACACAAAGACCACAAACATTCAGGGAAGGGAAGAGATAAACAGGCAGTTCACAGAGGATTTTTAACATAGTGAAACTAGCATGTAAGATACTATAATGGTGGATCTGTGTCATTTCACAGTCGGCCAAACTCAGAAAGTACAATGAGAGTGAGCCCTAACATAAACTGTCAACTTGAGCGGTGATGTTAAAGTAGCGTCAGCTGCTATGATGACTAGATCGCTATGCTGTAGGTTACAAGTGTGGGTGAGGTTGCGCATCAAGGACATGAAAACTCACACTTGCTACGCCATCTCACTGTGAATCTACAGCTGCTCTCAAAACAAATGGTGTAAGGGAAATGTACTTGTTGATGGACACTTGGAATTGGGAAGCCATTTTGACATGTTGAAAATATGACTCTTGGAATAAGAAAGACATTGTTTGAGCCTCACCTGCGCCTTTGTAGAGAGCCTTGTAAAATAGAATAAAAGAATGAGTGATAGTCACCTTGTAAAATTGTTAGGAAGAATAATTACTATTACTTCCAACAAGCTCAAGAAATAACTCAGTAACTTTCAATAGCTTAGTAGCTATTACTTCTAATAGGTTCCAGGTTTGGGCTTGAATTGGTTCTTTACCGGTGGGAGCAGGAGATATGCTCATCAGTTCATCGGGCAGACTCCCAAGGACTGAGGGCCCTTTGGTGTCAACAGATAAGCTACAGCCGTTTAAAACGCAGTAAGTGATAGAGAAGAGATTATGTCTGGCCAATTCCAATCAGATGTTGCTTGAAAATTCTGCCTATTTTCCTAGCAGTGAAAATATAAGATCTCTTTAGACAGCTATTTAAAAAATACCTCACATATGTTTATCCTTGAAAAAATATCAGCCATGATCTACAGATACCTTTATTTCCTGGTGAATTTTCCTATTAAATAATAATACGTACATGGAAACAAATTACTAGCAAGAGGTAGTGACAGCATGTGAAACTTGTATTAGTAGAGAACAGCAACAAAAGCTTCTTGAGAACATCAAACAGCCTCTTTCCTACCTCATCCTTTACAACACACTAAAGAGCCCCACTTAAAAAGTAAAACACAGCATCCACTCTTCCTTTCTCTCTTCCTGCCCCTTCCTTTCTGTTCCTACGTCCTCTCTCCCTCCAGGCCAATGGACTTCTGAGGAGGAAGGCCTCTCCCTGTTTTCAAAGGGACTGGTGTCACTGACCTAAGATCACCTCCTTCTTTGCCACAGTGACTACTTCCAAAGTGGACACAGATGGTGAAGGTGGGATGTGGCAGGAGCTTTACTAGGGCTCCTGGGAAAGAAACAACCTTGCTGTGAGGAAAAGGCCCCTGAAGAGGCCATTCTTTATCTGGTCATCTTTGAATTGCAGGGCAAAGCTCAAAACTAGCGCAGCTCTTTCCACCAAAGAAGCAATGGTAAGGAGTCCTGGAAGGACTCACTGTAAGAACTTCTGGAGAAATGGGATGCCACTGTCACCTTGTTCCGAGTCCATGCAAAGCCATCCTCTGCACGTCTAAGTATGTGAACCAACGCACGTCCTCTTCTGAGCCAGTGGAAAGAGCGTTTTTGTTATTTGCTGCTGAAAGCATTCTAGCTAATATCAGTCAACTAATGAATGATTAAAAATAGTTATTTCTGTTATGTTAGCTTTTATTGACATTGTGTACATAAATGTTAACAAAGATATGGCAAGACATTTATGATCATGGCACAGGATAAAAGAAAACCAGGAATTTGAAACCCTGGGAAAATAGTTCTGAAAAGGCAGCTGGCTTATCTTCTGAAGCTAGCAGCATTATGTGAATGTGCTTTGATTCACTTTTTTGACAGTTCTGTGAGTTGTTACGCGACCTTATACCTATCTAGGTTAAAAACACAGCAGAAACACCATGCATCAGTATATGAGACAGCTGGAGTAGACTCAATAGAAATTAATCGTGTCATGGATAACAGGAGTGGAATAGCATTGACAATTACACCAAAATTAATGGCAGGGATTTTTTTAACACTTGGTATTAAAAATGCAATTTTGAATCTAGGTTCAATAGCCTTTTAAGACTAGGTTAGTTTGCCAGGTGTGGTGGTGCATGCCTTTGATCTCAGCACTTGGGAGGCAGAGGCAGGTGGATCTCTCTAAGTCTCAAAAAGAAAAACCAAAAAGAAAAAGAAGACTAGATTTTTAACAAGTATTTTTTAAAAAATATTTAATTAATTTTTTTTTTTTTTTGTTTTTTTTAAACAGGGTCTCCCTGTAGCCCCAGCTGTCCCGGAACTCACTATGTAGACCAGGCTGGCCTTGAACTCACAGAGATCCGTCTGCCTCTGCCTCCCAAGTGCTGGGACTACAGGTGTGCACCACCACGCCCAGCTTTTATTATTTTTATTTTATGTGTATGAGTGTATTTTCCATATGTATGTAAGTATACCTGTGTCATGCAATGCCTATGGAGGTCAGAAGATGGTGTTGGATCCCCTGGAACTGGAGCTTTGGACAGTTGTTAGCTGCCAAGTGGGTGTGGGGAACCGAACTTGAATCCTCTGGAAGAGAAGCCAGTGCTCTCAACTGCTGAGCCAGCTCTCCAGCCAGCCACACACATATATTTTTTTGAACAACTCATAGGCACTTATTCTTAGCACTTCAAATAACAATGCCTCTCTTCATGAGCCCACTGCAAATAAGAAACTTCTCTGATCAAGGATGAGAGCAACACAAATCTATGGATATAAACATAAATATTTAGAAAGCAGCTTGACAACATGACCATTTAAAAAGACAACAAACATCAGTAGTTCTCGTGGGAATGTGTATTGCAAAGCCTGCAACATGTTTTCAGACTGTGGAGATAGAATCACACTAATGCTTTTCATGATGTTTAAGCACCCTGTATTGGCTTTTCAATATAGAAATATTTTCCAACATTAAGAAATTCAGTACACATCTACTAATTATTCAGGACCAACTTTCACATGCTTTGAATTTCACTTGTAAACCTTATTGAAAATAACATTAGACTGTCATTGGTGTAGAATAAGCGTAACATATCATTCAGGATGAACATATATGTACACCTGCTGAACACATGAAGATTATTTGCACCCTGATTTCAGTGATCCCTGAAGCAGTTGTCCTAAATAAGGAGGTTCCATTATTAAAGATGGAGGATTCTACAAGCCACTCATGAAGTCCTGCACATACCCTCTACTGTCAGATTTCACTGTGTACTCTGATACCAAGCTCATCTTTCCAGATGCCTACTTTGATAGGCGGGCCCCACTAGCTCAAACTTGAATATCCCCAGTTAAGGCTCCTTCATATCTGGGTCTTTTTCCCCATCTCCTCACCATCCCTTTCCATTTGTGGCAGAACATGGCTCTAGTCATAAGGGAAAGCATCCTTGAGGTGCACTGAGGCCAGAGGTCAATGTTTGGTCTGTTCATCTAGAGTTCCCTGATTCAGCTAGTCTGACTGTAGTGAGTCCCCATGTTGGGAATTTTTAAAGGCCACAATACATTATCAGATTGTGCCTCCCCCAGGGCTGCCGTGCTTGACTTTTTACGCGCCTGGCATTGGGGATCTGAACTCAAATCCTTGGGCTGTGGCAAGCACTTTCCCAACTGAGCATCTCATGAGCCTTCAAATCTTTTAATTCTACTCAGAATACCCTTTCTGAGAAACTAGGTTGCTTTCTGCTGTGCCGCAGATGCATTCCCATCAGAGATGGCGGACCTCTCTTCTTCACCTTCTATTTCTATCTTCTCCCCAGTTCTCAATCCAGATACCTTTTCTGTATTTTTCCCAGGTCATGCTAATTCTTGTCTCTGGATATACTTTTAACCATCTCAATCCGGTTATTTTTCTCTTAGTCCACTCAACTAAGCTATCAAGTTATTCTCTAAAGGAGCATACCCAAGACTACATTGTTTGCTATCCCCCAATTGACTGGAGTCATAAAAAGACATGCCAGCATTATGACCGTGGAAAGTCAGAAGACTTTAGTTCCATTTCTGCCTGGGGAGCATTGAGGTCATGATTCCAGTTGTAGCACAGCTTACTGGCTAGCTACTAAATACGTTTCTTCTCTCCGTGCATCCTAAGCGTGACTTCATCTAATGAAAATGATAGTTAGATGTTGACTTAAAATTCTTCCATGCTCAAATTCATGGTAGTTGTTTTAATCTATCTTGTGGCTGGAGAAATAGGACCACTTACTGATATTTAGAAATAAATTATAAACATCTGGGATCTGTTACAACACATGGAGAAGACAGAAAAAAATTTGTCCATGAAATATCTTGCGTGCATTGTAATGGAGAGTACTGCTATTTGTGATCACTTTGGATGGTGATTCGCGTGAGTTCTCTTAGGGGCCCTTGCTCCTGGAGCTAGCAGACAAACTATACAACATATCTTTATCTGAATTTTTCATAGTTTATATCCAAGGTAGGGGAACTAGAGTAACTTACAAAGGCAGACACCCAGCACCTTGTTCTGCCCACGGTCTCCCTCAGCTTTGCCAAGCCCTCGTGGGGCTGCGGTCTCACCCCGGGTTGGTAAATGCCCCATGTCACGTCCACGCCAGGGAGCCACCGGGGCTATTTGTTCTGCTCCACTGCTGCGAAGATGGCGCCAACGCCCCTCCCTCTGTGGTTAACCACAGCACCTTCTCAGAAGCGACCTCTCCGCAGCAGGCCCCTCCGCTCAGAGGAAAACTGCCCCTCCGGTCACAGATGGTGATACTGTAAGTGACTTGCTGTCTTTAAAATACATTTCAGAGCTCTTCAAAATGTCATAAGCAAGAATTGTTTTTATAAGATGGCTCAGTGGTTAAGAGCACTGGTTGTTCTTGCAGAAGACGCGGGCTCGAATCCCAGCACCCACATGGCAGCTAACAACTGACGGTAACTCCAGTCCCAAGGGATCCGACACCCTCTTCTGACCTCTGCGGTCATTGCACGACACGGGTGCTCTCACCTACATGCAGGCAATACACGCATACACATAATTTTTTTTTTAATTAAGAAAAAATAAGCCTAATTACAGAATATTTATTTTAATTTTCCTTCCCTTGGGGGCCCAATACCAGGGCCAGGGCCATAATGAGATAGACTGATACTGTGCTAAGTAAGCCAAGTCCCTATTTCTTTGTCCTTACCCTCAAAAAGCAGTCCTTCCTTACTTTCTGTCCCAAGATGTCTACCCATGGTTGCATAAGAACACAGCCTGTGGATTTCAAATTATTTCTTTTTTTTTATTATATTAAATTCTTTGTAACTGGCAATTCCTCTTCTGATAATCTTCCTTAAAGATTCACTGGCAAAAAAATAAGATCAATCAATTGCTGGGAAAAAAACCATCACTAAATCAAAATGACCATCGACTGGTGCTAAGGGGGAAATTGTATTACATCTATGTAAAGATTATCTCCAGTTCTTTAAAGAAATAAACAGTATCTACATTTATATTTGAGTAAGAATCTCGGGATATGCTAGTTAGTACAAGAAGAAAAGTGTAATGCAAACAAAGCCATACTTATGTTATTTAAGAAATCAAATTGAAAATAATTGTAATTCACTTAATCATTCAACAAATACACATTCATTTGCATCACACTTAACCTATCCCCATGGCGTTCTAACATCTCCATTAGGAAGATTTGTACCTAAAATTCAAGGAAGCTGGAGTGTCTTTGGTTTCCTTTTTCTTTCATCAGCCTTTCCGCAAGGTGACTCCACTGGCAAATCCTATCAATTCCACATGGCAAATGTATTCTGAATCTTGACATACCATCTCCTCATTCACTGCCACCAAATTACTGTCTCTCCTCTGACTATAAAAACCCCACATTCCACTGCCCTGTTTTACTTACACCGTGTAGTCATAGTCAGCATCATTAAACCCAACTGCTTAAGAATCTCAGGTGGTTTTACATTGTATTTAGAATGACAAACAAATTCCCACTATGGCTCATAAGACCCTGTGTCCTCTCATCCTACCATTCAGGTCCTATTTAACGAATTAGGCCACGCAATTTGCTCACACAGCTTGGTAAGCTCTCCCTGGTTAGGGACTTTGCTGTTTCCTTTGCTCTGAATTCCTTTCCTTGTCTCCACTGGATGGATTCCTCATCTTTTAAAGTCTCTCCCCTAACCACTCTATCTTATATAACCCTTATATTATTTCAGTCATTGCAATCCCTCATTTGATTTCCCACATAATGTTCATCACTCTCTGAAGTTATACTAAATTACTGTTACGCTTGTCTCTTCACTAGGAGGTAAACTTCTGGAGGTCAGACAGGGTCTTTATCTTGCTCCCCGAGAAGTTCCTGGCACAGTAAACATTTGTTGAGCAAATAAACTTGTCTGTAGAAAATGAAACTGAGCTACTTACAGAAGTTAAATGCGGAAGTGGAAAGGGGAAATAGAATGAAGGAAAGAAGATTTACTTTCACAGCTGAGAGTAAGGCTGAGCGCTGTGCTGTGTTCCTAAATCCCCAGCAGGACCTGCCCAGCAATGCTGCTCTGCAGATCTCCTGTATTGTTTGTGTTTGCCAAACATGCTGTGTGTGTTTGTGTGCGTGTGTGTGTGTGTGTGTGTGTGTGTGTGTTTATTATGTCCCTTAAAGGCCATGAGCTAAAAGCTTGGTTGCCAACTTTGGGAGGTGATTGATCATGGAGCTTTGACCTCATTGATGGTTTAGTCCATCAACTGGTAATCACTGGGCTTGCAATTTTACAGGCTATTGACAGAGGCTTAGAAGGTGGTACCTAGTGGGCAGGAGTAGGTCCCTGTGGACAGGCCCTTAGAGACTATATCTCACTCCTCTTCTCTTTCATCCTTAGTGCCAGGAGGTGAATAATTTCCTTTACCACATGCTTCTGCCACCATGATGTTCTGTCTCAAGAAATACCTAAAAGAAATGGAGCCAGAGGAACCATGAACTGGAATCCCGGAAACTATGGGCCAAAACCAACCTATTCTTCTTTAAGTTGTTAATCTCAGGTATTTTGTCACAGCAACAGAAAGTTTCTTAATTTATAAACACACAGACATGGGGGTTAGCAGGTAGATGAATTTTATTTATGATGTTTCTAATGCCACAAGTAAGACTGGGTAGCTAATATCAGTACCACAGAAGCTTTGCAACAGGAGTTGGACAGAGCCTTTTAGGGCCTGGGTCTGAGTCCAACATCAGGTTGTAAGATTTGGTTATATGGCTTTGTTACAATGGGATCCATTCCAGCTTCATATTTCTGTGTGAGAAGATCCAGTCAGCATTCCACCAGGTTTGTCCTTTTGTCCCCAGCATCTTGGCATTTTTTGTTCCTCCTCCTCCAGTGTCATCTCTGTGGGACATTTGTGGGAGCATATATTGACATAAGGCACATTTGTAGGACCTTGACAGAATGAGCACTGCAGATTTTGAAGACATGATCTTCAGAAACAAACTGAAGGTCAGTGCGGCACCACCACTTTCCAGTGTAGTAGCTACGTTGCGTTGGAAATCAGAGGCGAGCTCCTGGACCCACACTCACCTCCAGTGCCACACTGGAGGATGCTGTCCTTCCCGCTGTTCCCCCTGCTCTCTTCTTCCCCGGGCCTGTTAGGATGCATGTTGTGGAGAGATAGCTAGCTGTACTCCACTTTTACCTTGGAGAATCTTCATATTTGACCTATGAGAAAGTGAACAAATATTTTGAAATATTATATACAAGGCATTGGGTCTAGACTCAAAGGAAAAAATTCTGACATGCAATTTAAAAAGTTTATTTTTATGTGTGTGAGTGTCTTGCCTGCATGTACACAAATACACCCATGCATGAAATGTTTGTGGAGGCCAAAAGAGGACTTTGGATTCCCTGGATCTGGAGTTATGGATGGTTGTTAGCTGCCATGTGGGTACTGGGAACCAAACCTGGGCCCTCTGCAAGAACATCCAAGGTTCTTACTCACTGAGCCATCCCTCCAGTCTCCTAATAAGCATTTACTTAATAATAATAGTAATTTCAACACAATTACTCTTAAAATAACTTTAAATATTGTTGTGTAAATGATGAGCACTTAACAAAATCAAGAAAATCATACGTCTCACTTGAAAATCTCAAATACTTTAACCACATCATATTGTCCATAGACTATTTTTGAAGGAAATTCAGGTCATAATTTTCAATTATAAGTTAGTAGAGTAGAAAAATTACTCTTGGGTGTTCTACAAAACTGAATGAAGGCTGAATTAAATCAGAAACAGGTTGCCTTTTGAAAAAAATAAAAAAATAATTTAATTAGGGGCAGGATATTAGGCCAGTTGGTAGACTGCTTGCCTAGAAGACTGCTTGTCTAGCAGGCATGAATCCCTGGTTTGATCCCAAGCACCTCATAAAACTTGGCCTGGCAGTTCACATCTGTAATCTTAGCACTTGGAAGGCAGAGGCATCAGAAATTCCAGATCATTCTCAACTATATTGTAAGTACAAGATCAGTTGGGTACATGAGACTTTATCTCTTAAAAAGTATTATAAGATCAACATTTTTTCATTAGGATTTATAAGGCAAAAATAAGCAAATGTAAAATAAAGATTATTTTTCTTTGAATATAAAATATAATAGAAACAGCTTAAAACTTGTCAGTTTCCTTTGTTTGTGCATATCCATTATTTTCCAGATATTCAAGCATACAGAAAAGTAAAATGAATAATGTTAAAACATATACCGACCACTTAAATTTTATAATTGTTAAAAAACTTGCTGTATTTACTTCATCTATTTTCCCTGAAGTTTTAACCTGAATTCTGAACACTTCAGAATGAATCTCTTCAAAAGTAAGAGCCATTTCCAGTATAACTACATCCCACTATTGAAACTAAATATAATAAAAATTGTGTTATTCTATCTACTACTTAGTCCATATTTAAATTTCATATCTTATCCCCTAAAAGTCTTCTGTGTATACTACAGTAACCAGGATCCTAATGAGGGACACATACTGCATTTAATTGTGATGTTACCTATCTGTTTCAATCTAGAACCCCCCCCCATACACACTGTCCTGGAAATGGAACCCAGGGCCTTGTGCATGTTAAGTAAGTGTTGTGCTACCGAGCCACCTCCCTAGCATCTGCTTCCCTCTTATAAATACTAACTGGTAAAAAAAAATAACTAACTGGTTGTTGTCACTGGCAGATCATGTTTGTAGAACAAACCTCTCTTGGACTTCCTTGCTTCCTGGTGATCTGCTTTAACCTGTTCCTGTATCTTGCTTTGGGATGGTTAGGTTTGGGTTGAATGTATTGGGTATGAATATTTTATGACACAATTTGCTTTCTGATGATTTGCGAGGTACCCATCAGAATGTTCATGATGTCTGGTGTTCCCTGCACATCATACACACACTTAATTTTCAAAATTCCTTACAATAGATAAAAATGTCCTTGATTTTGTAATGCAGCTCCTAAAATCAACTTCTTACACTATATTAAAACAAATGACTTTAACAGATGATTGATTGACTATCATTTTCCTCAAGCATGAGCTCAAAGTTCTTTGAAAACTTTTGTGTTCTGATAAATTAAAATACCGCCATGCTTCATTCATGCTGGAGAGCTATGATGGTTTTGCTGTGTAAGCACCCGGGGCCCTCACACTGCCTCTTTACTGGGGCTCTCAGGACTTGGAAGACAAGTATGCCTTTGTGTGCTTTGCTGTGCCTCTCAAACTGTGCTTTCTGCCAATCAAAACTGACCAGTCATGCTGTGCCAGGCTCCTGCATCAGTATCTGGGTGTCTGCCAGTTCCTAAACCCGGCAGTAGGATAAGTACTGTGTTGATACACATCCCACTCAATTGAAATTCTGGGCAAAATTATGATGCTTTAATGTTTCTTTGGGAAGGTATTTAACATAATCCTTTCAAACTTTGGACACATTGACTTTTAGATGTTTATATATAAGTAGCCATAATTTATATGATTTAAATAATGATTAAATGTCTTTAAATTTGACTGTGTGCATTTGCTGTGGTTATTATTGGACATTGCTACTCTATTTAATGGAATGTACATACACTTGTTTCTGGTATTTTAGCAACGTTCAGAATGGAATCTCGAATGTGGCTCTTGAATTATATAATGTTCTTAGTGGCATTATACTGGAAGTTGTTGGAAGTTGACCTGTGTTTAGAATTATTAGGAGAAGACCAGATTGACCTTTTCTTAGTAGCTAGCTTAGTAGATTTAAGTCTCAGGATGAGTCCTTGGGTTATGTTTGCATTCGAATGACTGTTCTTTTGCATTACTGAAAATAATGCAGCAGTTCACAATATTAGAAAGGTAGACACTGAAGAAGTGGAAGTCGTGGCCGTCAGCACTCTGCTTTCCTTTTTAGAGCTGCCTTTGGCTGGAAAGGATTACACAGTGTATGTTCTCCAACTGTTATGTAAAATTTTATTTTTTTCCATGAGTTCTTCAGCTAGAAGCCAAAACGGTGTTTTTCTGGGCCTAAATGCATTGCTTGGTCTTCAAAAGCCTATTTCATGGTCTGCTAGATTCCAATGGAGATGCTTGGTAATGAGATAATATTTATTTATATGGAAAATAAATTTACAACAGAGTGCAAAATGCATGTAAGCAAGCATTACCAGCTTTAAAAAATTCATAGTGAAGCCATAGGAATGTGTCTAGCTTCTCCAGGAAAGCACTTTCTCCATGGATACACTATAAATTCCTCATACAAACACTTAGAAACACAAGTGTGAGAATGTGCAAGCGTGCAGACACACACACACACACACACACACACACACACACGCGCACCTTTTATTCCTAAGTACATGAACACTTTGAAATGTCATGATATTTCTTGCCATTTAATTAAAGCTGCAGAAATCTTAATATTTAAAACTTTTCATCACTTTGCTGCTGTTTTAACATCAATTGATTAATTTATTTCAAGGAAGCCCCATGCACCAATTAAATAATTTATGAGAACAATTAGAACAGTGAAAGAAACTTCTGGAGTGTCTTTTGGTGACCTTGACAGTTGATGTGTTAATAACATTTCAGACAGACGACTTGCAGCAGGCTTCTGGCTCAGAGCTCTGCAGTAAATTATGGCTGCATTGCAGATTATCCTTCAGTTCCATAAGAGACACCGGCTTCCTCAGTCTCTTGCTGATGTTTGGGCTACAGAATCCAAAAGCACACTCAGTCTGCCACATTTTATCGGAACTTAATGTGATTCATAAACATGCTTTCCTCCAAGACACACATTGTGTGATACCTTGACCGTGAATCTTTTCTTATGATTAGGGCGGCAGTGTTCAGACTGAGGGAAGTAAAGCTTTGTGCGTGGTCAGGTAGGTCTCCTCACAGGTTCCACACGCACCACTGAAGTAATAGTGGGTCCGGGCTGAAGAAACCATGATGCTTCGGAATATGTGTCGCTCTCTTTCTGCCTTTACTTCCCTTCTGCCTCTAGTTCTCTTTACACTCAGTGTTGATGTAGTGAGGACGGCTCTGAAAACTCTCACATGGACTGAATTCCTTTTGATGAAGTGGTTATAAAGCTTGATCTGCACTGAATTTATATAGTAAACTGTTTTGTTTGTTCTCACAGTCTTTCATTTGCTTTAATGAATTACCAACTGTATTAGTCAGGGTTCTCCAAAGAAACAGAACTGGTAGGATGAATACATATGTACAGAGATTTATCAGCTTAGCTCACAGGATAGAGTCCGAGTAGTCCAACAATGGCTGCACCACACTGGAGAGGATGAGAATCCATAGGCGCTCAGTCCATGAGGCTGGATGTCTCAGTAGTCCCAATCTGGTGCTGAAGGTCTGATCAATTCCAAAAGATCAGCTAGTCTTCAGTCTACAGCAGCAAGATGAACTCACCAGCGAGAGAGAAGGCAAGCAGCAAGTAGCCTGGCGTTCTCCTCTGCCATGGCCTTTTATACCAGCTGCCATCAAAAGGTAACACCCACATTTAGGGTGTGTCTTCCAGCTTCAGATGATCCAATCAAGAAGATATCTCTCATTTCAGTTAATCCCAGATTCAGGCAAGTTGACACCCAGGATTAGCCATCACACCAACATACGAAAATACTATTTTTAAATGTAAAATCCAGGCTCTCTGTATCTCTTGAAATATAAGGAACATTTGCTGTGTCCATAAGCATCCCGGCTTTCCACCTTCAGCGTGAGCTGAATACTTACCCTCTGCAGTTAACAAGTACTGTTCTATCACCTGTGGTCACCAGCTGGCTCCCATGGCCTTTGCATTCTTGGCTTTTGGTTGAACTTTTGACTTTTGAGTGTGTTTAATGGCTATCTTGCAAAGCACAGCACCTCTGTCTACAGCCACATATCCCAACAATGGAGGAAAGATTTGGTTTCTTCTTAAAAGACTATCAGACCTTGGAAGGGTATGTAAGACATTCAAGCTGTTAGCTTTCAAGACCATGAAAGTAAAACTGAGTTCCCCTATTAAAAATGGGAGAGGGGGTGAGGTGGTGCTCAGTAGAACATCTGAGTAGCATGCATGAGGCCCTGGGCTCCTTCCCCAACACCAAGTCTGGTGGGAATGAAAAAGGAGGTTCTTGCTTCTGTCTGTCTTCCAACATTGCTCCAGCCAGCCCAGCCTGTCTTTTTGGGTCCACAATGGTAGGAACCACAAAGCTAACTCCAGGAAGCTGAGTGCTTCATGTTAAGAGTCTTGTCAAAGCCCAGGCTGCCCTTCTGTGGAGTCAGCAGAGACCTTTCCCAAACCAATCTCCCCCAAACTCCTCTCTAGATGGCACAGCGAGTGTGGTCTCTTCTGTAACATTTAGTGTGATTTCATTTACATCTGCGCTAAATCTTAAGAGCCCGTTGCTTTAGCTTACAGCGGATTTAATGCCTCTTTCCTTAGTGTTTTGTTGTATTTTTATCCCACATGCCGTTATTTTTTTTTTAAATGTCCTATAAGAAATTCTGAAGCTAACACCTCCATCTTTTGTATTTTTCTTCTTTGCTTATGAGAGTCTGATGAATACGTGTGTCAAAGGGACACATTCTCTTCATTAATAGAGGTATTTACCACAAGCCAGTGTTAATGTCCCATTGGAAACAGGCCTGCAGGAATGCTCATATTTTCAGCAGGTTTTATTTGCTGAATCGCTCCCTAGTGCATTCTTTCAGAGTAAAGTAAGAAAAATACATTTCTTACGCCTGGCATTTGGGTTTTATTTTAAAACTGGCCATTGTTTTCAGTCACAGTTCTGTACACTGCTGCCTAAGGCTGCTTTGTAAAAGTGCCTGTGCTGGAAACCTGTTGATCATCAAGTTCTGACTTTGGGCATTTCTGTTCAGCCCCCGGCTAGTGCTGCTGCTGAGCGATGGACATTGACCGAGAGCAGCCCAGTGCCTTCCTTCAGTTCCACTCTAGAAAGGGCTGAACACTTTGCTTTCCTGTCTCCTCAGGGCTTTGTGAAAATGGGATTTCACTAACCTAATGTTTGTCAGGGGATTTAGAAGGATAAAGGCCCTGTCCACAGAGAGAGAATATTTCTTTTTGTGTGTGAATTTAGAGACAAAGGCATAGTTATTGAAGTGTATCAGAATACAGTTTATGCAGAATCAAGCCAGGCCTGTGATCTGGAAACTGGAGGATGGTGGGCTGCACTACACTGTAGACGCTGTGAACCCACAGATCAAGGAAGCAAGTGCCAAAGCCAAAACAAGACAAAAGCCTGGCCTGGTGGGCAAACATAGTCCCAGCTACTCGGCAGGCTGAGGTGGGAGGCTCATAAGTTCAGTTCTCCTGAGCAATTTAGCGAGATCCTGTCTCAAAATAAAAAGTAAGAGACCCAGGATGTAGCTTAGTGGAGGAATGTTTGCCTAACATGTGCAGGATCCTAGGTTCCATTCCTAACAATGAAAAGAAGAAGGAGATAGAGGAGGAGGAGGGGAGGAGGAGGAGGAGGAGGAGGAGGAGGAGGAGGGTGCTGGTGGTGGGGGGAATGATAAGGATGATGGCGGTGGTGGTCA
>NW_008332592.1:553282-561161 GCF_000622305.1 Nannospalax galili
TGTAATGTTCAACTTGATCTGGACATGAGTAAGTGGTTCAGTAAAGTCAGAATAAAGGTCATGTTAAGAGCAAGTCTACCGTTAGCAGCTGTAGTGCATAGAGCCATGGTGACGTAACAATATATCAGTCATATACAGTTGAGAAGGTGCTAGTTGATAAACCGGTGAAATATAAGTTAAACACCAGTAAAGCAAGAGAAAACAGTGGATCTTACAGGGCTTGCCATCTGATGCAAACATTTGGCCTCAAAATGAAATATTAAGCAAGTAAAATAGGTGATTGTTTTTGGTATTATTAACATTTATCTTATAATCCATTATAGAAGCAACTTAAGGGGGGAAAGATTTAATGGGCTAATGGCTTCAGAAGAGGTCAGTCTATCATGATGGATACACACAGGACAGCTGTTCAGTTCATGCAGTAGGATTGTGTGGCAGAAGCTACTTTTACCACAACTGACTGGAGAAATGTCTAATTTTCAAAGCCTGCCCATGATTTTGTACTGCTGCCAGGTAGGCCTCACCTATGAACAATCTATGCCCTCCAAAACTAGCGCCAGCAGCTGGAAAGTGAACATTGATAATATGAGCCTGTGGGTGATATTTCAGATTCAGATTGTGTCATTCCCCCGGCTTCTGAAATCTTGTTGTCATCTCCTAATGCAAAATGCATTTAATATCATTTCAATGGTCCCCATGATCCTAATAGTTCCAAGGTTCTTTAAAAGTCTAGTTACAACTAGGCATTAGAATTCAAGGTGCGCTACCTGTGTGATTCCATTAGATAAAAAGAAGTTTATATCAGTCCAATATACAATGGTAGAGTGACCATTCCCATTTCCAAAGGAAAGAAAAGGAAAATAGCAAGGAATGGAATGACCAAAGCAAGTAAAAGCAGCGAGGGGTAGCTGAGGGAGTACCTGAGTTGGAAGAGTGTTTGTCTAGCATGCGAAAGGTCCTGGGTTGGATTCTCAGCACTACATATACCAGGTAAGGTGGCACATGTCTATAATCCCAGCATTTGGGAAATAGAATCAGGAGGATAGGAGATTCCAAGGGATCCTCAGCTACATAGCAAGGATGACGTCAATTTGAGCTACATGAGGAGGAGGAGGAGGAGGAGGAAGAGGAGGAGAAGAGGAAGGAAGAAGATGATGACTAGGGATGTAGCTCAGTGAGGCCTTTGTTGCAGAGACAGCTGGGAAGAGGGATGTGATGTGTGAGGTGTGAAGGTGAGAAAACAGCGGGAGCTCTGAGGAAAACTCTTGGGACATTTGAGGGAGTATCCTATTAGTGAATCTCCTTTGGAGTTTAGCTACTTCCTAAACATGCAGACATACCCAAGCACTCTAGTTACAGCCATGGTCTCCATGGAAAGTGTCCTGATAGAACACTGGGCCTCAAGGGGTCAGGGATGTCTGATGGGCTCACTGTAGTAACACTTTCTGTATCATTAATTGTGACCATATGGCAGATAATTATGCTTAGAAACCTTTATGACACTAGTAAAAGTGCATTGGGATAACAATTAACTTTTGACTGTATTTCCTTAAACGGTAGATACATAGTAAGTAATATTTTCCTGTTATATATTCAGTATTGTATATAACAAAGAAATTATGTTTTAAATTTAGCACAGAGGCAACATTACAGTCAAAACTGCCCTTTAATCCTTTAAATACCCTCTGTGAAAGAACACATATGACTTCATGTATACAGAACTGTACATTAATTCATAAGCACATTAAGATTGAAAACCCTCTGGAGCCAGACAAATGGAAACAGGAAACAATACATGCAGATGTCTGAACCTGCAGACTTCTCTGTCAGACCCTAACTGTGAAGTTCCTGTGAGGGAGGAGGGAGGATTATATAGGGGAGGAAAGAGAGATAAATAATGCTTAGTTGGTGTGAAAAGCTAAAGATGAAAAACACAGTATTTAATAATACACATAATAATACAAATCTGAGTGCATGTGCACAGCTAATGGCTAACAAAAATCACAGTGGCAGACAAGGGAAATCTCTCTTCAAGTTGCTTGTCAGGGGAGTTCAAGAGACTCCACAAATAACACAGGCTATTACTACAGCCTTTGATTGCCTCACAGATATTGGAAATAAGACCCTATTTCTGAAGACAGGACATACTTTGGACACAGGACTTGGAGCAATTAAACTGGAGCTGAACTGGAAGCCTCCTCTCCAAAGACTGGCTCTTATAGTATCAGAAGATACTATACAAGCTGCCAAGTGATAAAAACTAATCAATGATCCTCCTGCTGTATCCTATGAAATACAGTAATGACTGGCCCAGCAAATTATCTCTAATAATGTCAGCTTTGTCTCAGGGGTAATCACAACTGTCTAACTGAACTTAAGGCCTGCTCAATGGGAGGGATTCATGTGTAGTAGTGTAAACATAACCAAGTACACATGACTGGAGAAGTCATAGACCCTAGAGAAAAACTAAACTTTTGTCACATCCCTAGACCAATGTAATTTCTTTCTAAATACAGATCCTTATATTTACAGACAAGTGTCCATCTTACCACCCATCAAAGAATCTTCTCTTTGCAACAGATGGAGACCATTAAAAAGTTCCACAACTGGTCAAATGCAAATAATAAGTGACTGTGAGGTGCCCAACCCTAAGTGATAATCTGCAATGCAACCTTTGTACATGGAGCTCAGGGAACACCACAGAAGAGGGGGCAGAAAGACTGTAAGAGCCAGTGACAAGACTGCTGCTGCTATTTAATGAGCTCTCGACAGGACAGGGAGGCCGCCCCAATGAAACGTCCACAGCATGCTAGTCTAACGAGATCTGCATAGTGACAAAAGCAGTTGATATACCAAGGTGGATGGAGAAAGTTCATGGGGTCCTACCTCAAGATGAAGAGTTGAAAGCAATCAGTGGACACTGAGGGAGGGACACTCCGTTTCTCCAGGGACTATCTCACTGAGAGGTTATCTAATCCCAAGTGGTCAGCCCTAAACAAAGGTATACTCAACCACAACTAAATGGACTCAGTGCATCATATGTGTGTGTGTGTGTGTGTGTGTGTGTGTATAAATGTACATGTAGCTACAGTAATCAAAGAGGAGGATAAGAAATTGAGAGGGTATGGGGGGACATGGGAGAAGTTGGTGGGGTATTGGGAGGGGTGGAAATAATGCAAATACAATACTCACGTATAAAATTCTAAAAAAAACTACTTATAAAAAATTCTCCTGCACGATGTACATTGGAACCATTCTCTCACTTTCCTTTGATCAGGGAGAAACAGCCTTTACCACGGTTTTGGTTTTTATGCTTCTTACCTTTGAAAACCCAACTCAAATGTCACAAATTTCATAAAAATTCCAGGGACTCTTACCAGGAGCATCTGCCGTCTGTACTGTCACCGTATGTTTGCATATCTATTGCACATTTAATTTTCTTTATATTCATAGCTGCTTTTTTCCTAAATTCTCAAAAGTAATTATATATTACATATTCTCACTATATTAAAAATGAAACATAAATACATAATCTCACAAAATATTTTTCTATGCTTATCAAAGGAGAGAAGACATACACTGTTCTTTTGATTTTCTATAGTGCTCACCAAATCTTAAGTATAATAGATGCCCCCAAATTCTTTAAAGTTATGTATCTCTGGGATTGCACCGTTACAAAAGAATCAACTTGATTCCTAAAATGTGAAGTGGAAGACAAAGTGCTTATTTTGGCTGAGCTTTTAGAATTGAACTTTTGATAGTTTGGTATCTTAGAGTGAATAACAAGGTACAAAGCTGAAGGCAAGTGGAACAATAACGCCACGTTCAGTGTGACGGAACACGGAGGAGTGTGGACTGTACAATCAGCAGGCAGTCTGACTGGCATGGTAATTCTCAACATGTATGTGTTTCAGTTGAGGCAGGGAAGGCTACCAATTTGTCCAGTATAACTTAGGCACCACAAAGGCAGTGTCATCTTTTGCATGATGGGTACAGCATTTGTGCCAGGGGAAAGGAAATATGATCACAGCAAGTGTATTTAGTTCTCTAAGGTCATACCATTCGCAGTCAGCACTGATAGCATTCTGTTTTTAACAGTCTTTTCTCTCTCTCTCTCTCTCTCTCTCTCTCTCTCTCTCTCTCTCACTGGGTATTGAACTTAGGGCTTCATGCATAGGCAAGCACCTACATACATACCACACACACACATACACACATGAAGGAAGAAATTTGACCACAATCTTTTCCATTAAAATAAAATCAAGGCTCAGAAAGCACAGTTGCAATTCTTTGATGAGTCAAGAAATTGGGGCTGAAGAGATGGTTCAGTGGTCAAGAGCACTGTATGCTCTTGCAGAGGACCCAGGTTTGGTTCCCAGGACCCACATGGTGGCTAACAACTGTCGGTAACTCCAGTTCCAGGGAGTCTGATACTTTCTTCTGACCTGCGTGGGCATTGCATGATGTGGATGCACTTATACACATGCAGGCAATACACTCATACACATAGGGTGCCAAGGATCTGAGTGCAACTGACCATGACTAGTAATAATCAGATACATACAGATGAGAGACACATGCAACAACATCTGTTATTAGCCAAAACAATGAGTCTTTCTGTAAGAAACAGTATATTTTAAAATGAAATGGAGATCTTTCTTAAAGGTTAAAAACTCATTCAATTTTATGCCTTACAGGGTTTATACTGAGTTCAATATTGTATAACTGTATTAATTTAACTGTGAACCTAGAAACTTGCACCCTCTTGTCATTGAGTATGTTAAAGCTGTAATGAAATGCTTCTTCTAAAAAGAAAGGTTTGTTATATTCAAAAAATAATAATTAAAAATATATAAAATATAAAAAAATATTATTGCTGGTATTATTGTGTGTATGTGCATGCATGTGGGTGTGTGTATGGTGTGGTTGAGGACATGTGTAAGTCAGGCAGTACATGTGTGGAGGTCAGAGGACAACTAGAGAGAGTCGGTTTTCTTGTGTTTTCCAGGGGTTGAACTCAGGTGGTAAGGCTTCTACTGCAAGCACTTTTACCTGCTGAGCCATCTTGCTGGTTCTCCTTATGGATGTTTAAAAATATATGCAAAAGAATTTAGAAGAATATTAAGAATCCCTGTGCCTGTCTTCAACAGTAATCATTTTATGACCAGTTTTGGTTCTTCTATGCCCTTACTTACTTTTCTGTCCTGCATTATTTTGAGGTAAGTCATATAGATCACTTTGTATATTTAAGCAATAAAGACTTTTTCTTCAATATGTATAAAGCAATACCAAAATTAAATACAATTAACAGTATTCTTTCTTTGCATAAAAATCCAGCCAACATCTAAATTTTCAAGTGTCCCACAAATCTAACACAAATTGGTATTTATTTGAATTTCTGTTTACAGTTTCTTAACTTAAAAACAAATTAGATCCACACATAATGGCATTACGATTAGTGTGGCATGGAGGCTCTTTTAATCTATAGACATCATGTCCTTTTCCTTATTTCCTTGTATTGTCTGCTGAAAAAAAACTATATCATCTATTCTGTTCTTTCCTATACCAATTCTGTTGTTAATGTAAATTCAAGTAAAGCATCAGGGATTACAGCTACTTGTGACTCAATACAGGAAGGAAAGGCAATAGAGCTTATGGTAAGGTAAAATTAGCAAGCCCTGTACATAGTTTGAAGGATAGCTTTTGCATATGGCAATGTTTTGGCATTAAACATACATTTATATGTTCATGAAATTTCCAAGCAAGTACATGAGCTATTTCAGAAATTAATTTTTAAGGACTCCCTAGCACTTGGGTGACATCCTATATAGGGAGTCAAATCCTTGAGGTGTTTGGTGAGTCAATCCAAAGCCATGGGTTGAAAGTAAACAATAAATGAAATATTCGGTATCTCTATTCGTTGTAAGTTTCAAATTTCAATAAAAAATACTGAAGAATATTTTCATAAATCAGTTACAACATTTAAAACATCAAAAATAAAATCAATAAGTTACTGTTTAAACACAGGGAGTTCAGAGGAACTGAGATGGCTGTGCAGCCCTGCGAGCTCTGGGGCAGAGCAGTTGGGTCTCAGGAGGCTGGAGAAGCTGTGTTCCTCAGAGGGCATCTTTTCTCTGGAGGTATTCCACTTGGCAGTGCCTGCTGGGCATCAGGTCCACTCCTACGGCCCTTGCCTCTCCCTGTTAACTTCTCTGAGCGCTTCTCAGGGTGATCGATGCCCTGTGGCTTCTATGGGTTCATCATCTGATAAGATTCATAGCTTGTCTCTTCTCAGGTCTTACTTTCTGGACATCTTGCCGCCTCTGGCTCTGCTGTCCACTGCTGTCCTTCTGTGGGCTGTGCATTCCACCGCCCTCTTCAGAGTCTGTTTCCTTCCTTTTCCCTGGCCTTTCTTGCAGGGCATGGTACCACGTCTGTTTCTTTTCCAGTGTTTGCTTACAAATCTCTCTTTTCTACACTCTTTGCCCAGGTAGTGGCACCAGTTACCCACAGTCCAGACCTGTGAGTTATACTTTCCTCTCAACTCACCCAATGGCCAGCAGCTCCCATGGACTATGTCATAAAGCACTCCCTTCCTCCTCCTTGGTCTCCTTTGGCTTCCACTGGAGTGAAGACAGCACTTCTCAGCAGTCTTTGATTTCTCCCTTTATTCCCACATTACAGCTACAGTGACATTTAAGAGACTACTTACTAATTTTGTTTTATGTGTATGAGCGTGTTTCCTGCATGTATGAAAGTGCACCTGCATCGTGCGATTCCCCGGGGAAGTCAGGAGAAGGTATCAGATTGCCCTGGAACTGGAGTTATGGGTGGTGGTCAGTGTGACCGCCGTGTGGGTGCTGGGAATCAAACCCTGGTCTTCTGCAAGAGCAGTCAGTGTTCTTTACTGCTCAGCCATCTCTCCAGTCGAACCGTGACATTTAAAAATTTTGCTTGCTTGGTTAAGGATTCTAGATAGGGAGCCCAGGCTGGCCGTGGACTGTCAGTCTCCTTGCCTCAGTCTCCCAAGTGTTGAGACTTCAGTTACACATTGCCACTCCAAGCCATATATAGCGATATTTCAGAACGATTGGAGTGCTGTTCCTTGCCTTGCTCTTCCGCTAACACAAAGCTAAACAAACAAGAAGCTCATTTTTGCCTGTGGTATAAAATCCCGACTTTTTAAAATGCCTCTCAGACACCTCATGAGCTTTTAACTCTTCCACTGGCCTTCTTCTCATCAGCCTCCCCCAGGGGGCTTCAGCCACTAAATCTCACAGTAAATCATCGCCTTTCATTCATTTGCGCCCTTTCTTGCTGCTGTTCCTCCTTGAAATATCGACACCTTGTGCCTCCCTTGTCCACTTATTACAATTCTACTGCCCTTCAAGGCAAAACTAAAGGTCATCTCATTAGCGGGTCCCCAGGATGATGGAGCTGTTCACCTGCAGTGTTTCCTCAGTGTTCGATATACCCTTGTCTGAACAAGAAACACATTGTTTTGCCATTTCTTACTGTTTCCACGTTGATGTGAGACCTCCTTTAGGACACATCCTTGGTCCCCTCAGATGGGCACAGGGCCTGGCATGAAGTAAGAACACGTGTATTGTGCTGTAACTGAAATTATCTTTTCTTCTGCAGTGTTCAATGTTCCTTGTGTCTGTTAGGAATGCAAGACTACTAAGGCATCACTTCTGAAAGATTATCTTTCTGGAAGACTAAATTGCTGCCTCTAGCTGGAGAGGAGATCCATTGTTCGTAATTTTGGTAAACATCACGGCAGCAGATTCTAACAGGGTGATAGTGTAGGAAAAGCATCTTTTCATTTTGTGAACGGAAAGCTAATATTCTCTGATTAAGGAAAAAAAAAAAAAAAAGG
>NW_008332592.1:561220-575343 GCF_000622305.1 Nannospalax galili
AAGAAAAAAAAAAAAAAAAAGGACATAGACCAGCGAGATCTCATCAGCTAGGAGGCATCATTTTGCTCTTTTCTTGTTTTTCCTTCTCTGACATGGAACAGATAAATGAAGCTTTGGGGACCTGAGCCAGTAGGAAGTGACGCAAAAGCAGGCCTTGAATTCAGGAGTCAAAGAAATTACTCTTGGATCTTAATGCTCATAACTCCCAGTTACAATACCCTTCAAGTATTTCAGGACAGAAATGTCTGCAGTGCAACCCCAGAGCCTTCTGGCTTTACCCTGTTTTCATACCCTAATGCTTGCTTGTTATTGTTACCTGGGGAGATAGGCTTAAAATCTTCAAAAGTTTTAAACAGTTTACATTTTTTAAAACATCCACTTTATGTTTCCATGAAAACCAGCAATTAGGGTCTTCAAATGGCTGATGACACCCTTCATTGGGCTTTGCTTCTAACTGCTAAAAACAGACATTAACAGTCAACAGAAGATGCGATGCGATTCGCCTTATTCTTAATAGTGATGGTGTCGGGAACTGGGACTGGAGCTGTCCCGTTTTGCCTTCTGTTTCTCCTCCCATAAAACGGGAATTACAATGATCCCCACCTCATAAGAAGCTGTGGGTTAAATGAATAATTACTTACTGAATTCTGAGAAGAGCGTCTCGAATATACACTGAGAGTTTGTTTTTAAAATGGGCATATTCCCCAGGGAGACCGTGTGTCAGTCACATCGTTGAACCTCAGTAGAAAAACGTACTGAGCACTGTAGCCTTATTGTTTTTAATCTTTAACTGTTGGAAACATTGCTGTATATGTTTTCTTGTTTAATCTTTGCCACAGCACTCAGGGGAGAGAAATGACAGAGAGGGGCTTCTGAGATCTGAGGGAAGAACCCATGGCAGTGTGTACCAGCAGCACCATCCACATGCACTGTTGGAGGCTCCTGCCATCTGCATGGTTTTCTTTTTCCAAGTTAGCTGAATGCCTAGGAATCATATTTTAAGTTTTAAAATATTTTATTGATGAATAAAACTGTGCAAAAGCTGAGTTCTGATTAATCAATTCTTATCTAATCAGTAGAAATGTTGTTTAATACAATAAAATAGTCCTATCCTGTGACCAGCAGTTGTTAGTGTGTGTTGAGAGCATCTGGAGATTCAAGACATTTCCACCACAGATGTGTTATGATGCAAGTATGAAAGGAAATCTGACACATTCTACCCAGAAAGGCACTACTTAGTCTCAGAGACCACAGAACCCATTCCCGAATGGGAGGGAGATGCTCTCCTGCCTGTCCACAGACGCTTAGTCAAGGAGACACTAAGTTTCACTCCTAGGCTTTTCAATGGACAAAGGAGAAAGATTGCAGACCTAGGTTTCTTTATGTGAAATTTTCATGTAGGAAAAAAGGGCTCGCTATCGGTGAGAAGTCAGACATCTCAGTTTTAGGACACGAATTGAAAAGCAATTCAAGTATGTATTTATAAATGTGAATAATAACAGCAAATTAGATCAGGTGTTGACTTTAAATGATTTTGAATATGTATCTTAGATCAGAAGAGACATCAGAAACAAAGTAAATGTTCATGAGGCCGGAGAGATGGCCCCTTGGCTAACAGCTCCTACTGCTCTTGCAGAGGAGCATAGGGAATTCGGTTCCCAGCAAATGAGAGGCTGAGGCAGGGGGATCAAATGTTTGAATCCAGCCCAGGCTACAACAGCAAGACCTTGTTTCAAAACCAAAAAATAATAAAAAACCTTTCTTTTCTACTATAGTACATATCAAACTTTACAGGAGTCTTGATTGCCTATTGAACCAACATAATGACTGACTTACTTCAGTCACAGTATCATAGCGTCAAGATAAAACACAATGTTAATGCAAACAATAAAATCCTAGAAAAACATCCAAACATTTCTGTGTATTTCCTCATGTTTTCAAACTGCCTTACTCCGAGGATCTGCAAATTACTTTGTTCTAGACACTCTATGATCTGTGCATGGCTATATAATTGCTCAGTGATGGATACTTTGGTTCAGTTGCTTCCATCAGGGTTCAATTGGAGGGCTTGGCATTCCATCAGCTGATGGTTTAAATTCTTAAGACAGTGGAATCTTTCAGCTTCTAGTTTTCCCCCCACTGGCAATTATATTATCAGGAGAAAGATTTGCTTTTCTAGAGATTAAAGCAAAATGCAAATAGTTCAGTCTTCAAAATTCTGCACATTACCTATAATAACATCATCTGTAATAATGCAATGTAATTATAACTACATGTATGTAATATCTTCATGTGCAAATATTATTGGAGTTTAATAATACCAGAATCATTTTTCTGTATTTCATTACATATATTTTATAGTCAGCCAAATCATCTATCAGTCTTTCAGGCTTTTATGTTTATCTTGATGTCTTTTCTGATTTACAAATTATTTCGTTAGGGATGCTATAGCATCGTCTTAAGAACTTACTTTCTAGTCAAGCCTGATTAGGAAACTGAGGCAGGAAGATCATGAGTTCAATGGCTATGTTTGTAATAGAATTTATAATGGTAACTTTTCATGCACTGTTTGTGCTTGTTGAGAGCAGGCTGTAAGACCAAGGTGGATCCCCCTGTCTTAAACTTAAGCATGTTCATCTTAAATGTCTTCCAAAAAGAGACTCTTTGTCCTGGAGCAGGTTGGACCCCTAACCTTGTAACAGAGAGGTAAGAGAACAGCGAACCGCTAAGGGAACTAAAACATCTCTCCATTGAGAACACATGGAATGTAAACCATCCCCAGGAGAGGTTACTATCATTTATCCTGTGGTACAAAAACGTCTGCCATGGGAATGAGAAGCCAGAGTTCATTTGTGGAGAGGATGCTCTGCCAAGAAGTCTCTCCATCAGGAACTCCAGTCAGTTCTGCTAGATGCTGTAAGCACTTGATATGATGGTGTTTTGCTCTCTATCTGCTGCTTGGTACTTGGAAACCTTGCCAGAAGGGAAACGCTCTGCTCCATTCAGGATTCTCCATCAAGAACTCCAGCTGTTTGCCTCAAGGGTACATCTGCTGGAAGCCTTAAGTCATTGTCTATCTGCTACTTGCTTTTGGTTCTTTTCCTTTTGCTTGTTACATGCTTAATTCACTCATTTGAAACTCAAAGTACAGCTGCTTAGAACATTCTCCAAACAAATCAGAGTTCAAGGACAGCCTCAGCAACTTAGTGAGACCTGTCTCAAAATAAAATAATTTAAAAAGAAAAAGTCCTGAGAATATGGCTTAGTGAACTTAGCATTTATGGAATATAGACCTTACCTATCATGCCCCGAGGCACCTAGTTTCAATTCTAGTACCCAAAAGGAAAAATAAATGAACAGAACAAGTATATCTCAGGACTTACATTGTTAAACAGTTTAAAGGAGCCAAAACCAGGTCTCCCAGACAGGACCCATGGATTCAGTGCCCAAGTCTTTAGGTTTTCTTCAGGGCTGTCAGGCAGTTCATCAAATGTTATCATGTACATGAGTATCAAAGATTAAAACACATATACAGATTCTTAAAACATCACTGGAATAATGTGTCAAATATAGATGTACTTCCTATACATCATTGGAAATTTTAATTTAATAAAAAGCTCCAAATTCTTAGATACAAGTGTACCTCTCATCACTCATCAAAGAAGCTTCTTTTTGCAACAAATGGAGACTGTTACAGAGTTCCACAGCTGGTCAAATGCAGAAAATAAGTGTCTGTGAGGTGCCTAGCTCTAAGTGACACATCTATAATGTAATATCTATACCTAAGGCTTAGGGAACATAGTGGAAAGGGGGATAAAAAGAATAGCAATGCATCTTTCAACTCTCACCAGCAAAGCTTCCTCATGCAACAGATGGTCATTAACCCAGAAAACCACAACCAGACAAAGTTCAGAGAATGAGAGATTACAAAGTGCTTATCCCTGAATAGGACACCTATGTCAAACCTCTGCCACCCAAGGCTTAGGGAACATTGTAGAAGAGTAAGAGGAAAGATTGTGAGGACCAGAGGTGGTTGATGACCACAAGGAAACAGTTTTCCAGATAGTTACTTACATGAACTCACAGAAATGGTAATAGCATACACAAGACTCATACAAGCTCCAGCCAAATAGAACACCAGCACAGATGTGGGGAAGTGGGTAAGAAGCTCCAACCTTATCTGAGGAACTTTTGGTGACCAAGAACTACTAAGAGGGAGAGTCAGCTTTTCTATAAGGATGTGACAATAGATAGATTAACCCGGCTCCAGTGGATGAACCCACACTAAAGGATATTTTAGGGGCACAGTTTGACACAATAGGCCTTAATATTTATGACAGAGTACATGCAATCTGTCAGGAGCCTATAAGAGAGGTATAGATAGGGAAAGGGGCCTAAATAGGATCAAAATATGTTGTACAAAATTCACAAAAATTTAATAAAAAGTCCAATATAGCCAGGTGTGGTGGTGCACGCCTTTAATCCCAGCACTCGGGAGGCAGAGGCAGGTGGATCTCTGTGTAGTAGCTCCCAACAAGAACTAGCTTATGTGGACAAAACTGACTTTGAGCTCCAGACCCTCCTGCCTTTCACAGACATGCTGAAATGTGCTACCATGCCTCACTATGAGTTCCGACTTCTAAAATCCCAGTAGCAGACTATGAAATTGATAGAAATGTGGAAGATTTTATACTTATGCAAATGAAAATCACATACCCATTATTTTGGAATAAGCACCTGCACTGGGCTCTAATAGACCAGACTAAAAGTAGAGTCAGCTACCCTAAAGTTTCATGTGACCAGTCAGAACTACATTGTTATCTGACCTTCCCAGAAATCAGGAGAACTAAGAAATAGCCATGATTCCCAAACAGACCAATTGGTCAATCAAAACAGGAAGTTCTCTTTGCTTTAATCCTTACACCCTTTATCCTTCCAAATGATACCTAAATTAACCTTATGCTAGCCAATCAATTATTTCTGTTATTCCACTTCCCTGTCCCTTCCTTGTAAGGAAAATGTCTTTGAAATGACTGATCCACTTTATATTCCATTTTGGATTTCTTCAGGTTTTCTCAATCTCTAAAGACCAATTTCTGTTCTGCCAATCTGAACATTTATTCTGTTCTATGGAATGACGTATTGCCTATCCTAGAACTGAAATAAAACCAATTAAGATCTTTAAGCCAAATTGTTGTAATTTTGCCCCTTGACATCTGAGAAGTTCAAGTGGGTACTTTTCTATGGATTCATGTAATTTTCAGATTATCTGGGTCGTGTTAGAATGATATTCACAAAGGACACCCAGGTTTACAATTATAACACATTTCAATTGCAATTCATTTGAAATGAAAGGAAATGTCATGTTCTATGTGACATTTACATGAAGTGTTAGCTCTTTAGTTTTAGTGCAGAAATTCAAATTCTTGACTAGAAACAAATATGCTGTGCTTGAGATTTCCGTTTCGTATCCCATGGTAATTACAGGACACAGGCAGCGAGTACACTGTGAAACGGAAAGGGAACTGGAAGAAAGGGTTGTGAACGGTCTCACTACAAAACATATTAAATGTTTGAGGTGGTATTCTAAATACCCTAATTCAATTGCTATACCATGTGTACATGTAGTTAAGATCACACTGTACCTCACGGATGGATGTGTCTTATTACTTAATAATCCAAACCAGCACAAAAGCAGACAGGATGACTCACTCCTGAAATCCCAGCAGATTGGAGACGGAGGCAGGAGAATCACAAAGTTGAAGACAGTCTGAGCTACATGGGAGGGTTGAAGGGCAGCCTGGACCACATGGTAAGGTCTTCCCCCTCTCCCAAAGATGTTATTTATATAAAGAGTGAAATAAAGATTTATTTCACTTACTATTGAGGGAACCAGCAAGATGACACAATGGGTCAAAGAATGATTCAACAAAGAAGGTTGAATACAGAATGCTAATTTAGGTGCAAAACGTGAAATGAAAGTCTTACTCTTTGGGATTACATAGTTTCAAAATTTTATTTTATGTGCATGGGTGAGTGCCTGCATGAATGTAAATGTACTACACGCATGCCTGGTGCCCACAGAGGCCAGAAGAGGGTGTTGTATGCCTTAGAGTGATAGGCTGTTGTGACCCACCTAATGTGGATGCTGGGAACCAACCTCAGGCCCTCTGTAAGAGCATCAAGTGCCCTTAACTTCTAACTCATCGCTCTCATCCAGTTATATTTTCTATAGGGAAGAAATTGCTTAGAATTCCACCAGATCAAAATTATTTGTAACATCAGTTTTCTGAAAACTAGTAACTAACATCACAGACTTTTGGCTCAAATCGGTGGTAAACTGTCAAACATATTGCACAAGTCAATTGACCATTAGTTTTTCCAGAAGACCATAATCATGTTTCCAAGGGGAAGCCTCACTCTATGCTTTGCCTTCACTGGTGCTTTGAAGTTAATGATGCCTTCTTTACTCCCAGACTTTGCTGTTTCTGTGGGATGTGCTTCCAGACCTGGGTCCTCTGGAAGATGGATATACAATCATCCTTTCACTTTGTAGCCCAGTAAAAGAGGTCCTTCATATGTACAACATCAACATCAACCAACCTCAGATTCAAATGATTTGATCTCTCCCCAGATACGTGAAAAAGCCAATAAAGCAATGAAATAAAAAGTATAATACTCTTGCTTACGTAGCATCTGAACTCTACTAGGCCTTATATATAATCTTAGAGTTGACCCAGTCTGTGCCGTTTTACAGAGGCTGCTGTGATACCTGAAGATTTTTGGTGTGGGAGGGGTCCTAGAACCAATCTTCTGTGGATAATTTTTTCCCCAACTGGGTATGTAGCTAAAAGCAAGATAGAAAAATCCTTAAACCTGTAATAAATATTTTGAAGATAAAAATACAAATATCTGATTGAGAAAGAGGTAGTTTGGCTTCCCTCCTCTCCTTGTCTATAATCTAAATGTTTTCTGTTTGAAGATTTTTAAACTCATGCTATTTCTTCCTCCCTACTGTCTGTTCTTATTTACATTCAGAGCTTGACTTTGGGATCATGCCTGTCATCAATTCCCAGCCTGTATATGGTCTCTAGCAGATGCCATTGTTTCTAGCATGTGACTGGCACAATGTTGAGACTCTTCAGTAATGTCTGAAATATTTAAAAATGTAATGGTAGGTGGAAGTAATTTCACACAAACTTTCCTAGCATACTTGAAGACAGAGATCTAGAAGCTTGTAGGGATTCAATGTAAGGCTGGCAGTTTAGTGACAGAACATGAAGGTCACTGAAGTCTGGACACTCCTTTATCGGCATCACGTTTCATACGGTTAGGACTTTCTCTTGTGGAGCTTGATACCTGGGCCTGATCCCCATCTGAAGTATGAAGTATTAGGATTTGTACTTCTTCACACCTACAGATCAATTCTTCCCTCTAATCCCATCCTCCTCCTCTCAAACCTGCCCCCCCCAAGTAACATTTCAGCCTTTCTTGGGCATCTGAGAGAAGCCAGTTAAGTTGAATTTTCTTCCTATTGGTATCACATTCCATCTGGCCAGAATGCAATTTCTCTATTAGAAAAACATTATTTTTCTTACACGTCACACGCTGTGAGGGTCCTAGCCATTACTAGAGTACCTTGAATGGTTTCTGATACTCGATAGTTCAGAATGGGACTCAGATAGTTGAAAAAAAAAATCACTGAGCAATGTTGGGACCAGTGTCTTGGTTGTTGGACTATATCTGGTATCTCACTTTTTGGCTTTCTTCTCCCCTCCCCTCCCCTCCCCTCCCCTCCCCTCTCGTCTTCTCTCCTTTTTTCTCCTTATTTTCTTTTTCAAGGACTGGTCTGCTCCAAAACATGGCAATACTAGACTACCCAAGCATGGCCCAGCAAGGCCAGGCATGGATGGCATTTACCATTTTAGTGGCTGAAATGATTGCGCTGACCACACCAGCCACAGTCCTGAGGCCATAATTTTCACTACATTAATTTAAAAGCATTAATATGCTCATTTTGAAAACGTAGATAACAGTAAAAGAGATTTCACACACATGAAAAGAGAGTCAAATCTTTGGCAAAGATCGTCAACAAGTGGATACTTGAAATAAAAGGAAGTCAAATATTTGGTCATAAGAAAGGAGAATAGTAGGATATTGAAATGGAGCTAGGAACTTTACTTCAGACACTGAATGTCTCAAAATACTTTTGTTACAGAGGTTTTAACTTTGAGAACTCACTACATGCATGACCAAAATTCTGTGAGTCAAGGAGAGCCTCTCTAGCATCACCTGACGGTGAGGCCGTCAGCAACCTTTATTACCTTTCTGAACTGTTTCTTCATCTAATCCACCTAGCTATGCACATCTATAGGGAGACTTATGAGTTTCTCCATGTAGGAAGTTTAGATGGGTGCTTGACATACTGCAATGTTCAATGATTGTTAGCTCTTTTTATCTTGAAGTTTCACTCTTTTGTGTGTTTCAAGGCATGCTCAGTATTGAATCCAGGCTGGCCTTGAACCTGCTATGTAGCCCAAACTGGCCTCAGTTTCAGGATGTTCTGCCTCAGTGTTGGCATGAAAGGATGGCACCAAAAGGTCTGGCTTTAAAGGTCCACTTTGCTGTGGAAAGAAATGATGTTCCCTCGATCCTAGTGGCACTGTGGCCCTGAAATGATGGGAGCAGGTGGGGAGAGTGAAGACTCATAATCTAGTGGAACAGTGGCCTTGGAGTCTGCACTTGCTGGATGTTTACACCTCAGTTCTTCAAGGGCAGAGTCTGTATAATAATTTTAGTCCAGGTAAATCTTCATTGAGCACATTTACTTCACCAAGGAAAGGTATTTTCTAAGCATCACTTGTGATAATTAGCAAATATTTTGGAGCTGATTTCCGTAAAAGAGCTGAAGTGGTTCTCAGACACCTTTGTAATATACATTTTGGGCTGGAGTCTTCTAATAAGCCATTTTGGGGACATAATTCACACAAGTATCACAGTGTTTATGTTTGAAGTAGATTATGCATAGATGATATGAGCACTCAGTAAGTGTGCAGTGACATTTAAGACACAAACCAGCTCCGATCCCAGGGTTCCCTGCTAGGCTGTGCTGTCACACCAGACTCCACTGGCATGTTTATAAATCGTGCTCTATGTTTAATATTCTCACTATTCTCCCCATTATCAGTCAAGCTGCATTGAGTTAACTCGGGCAATGGGGCAGTATTCATAAGGTAAAATATTATTAGGGAGGTTGTTTATGAGATAGGAAATCAATCATATGAGCTCTTTGAAGAATTTCAAGTCTCATTAAATCACTTGCAATTTTTTATATTCATGTAGATAATTCTCTTAAGGAAAGATTAAGAGTAGATTGGAAGAAATTGTGGTGTGATTATTATACACACTCTTGTGGGACAGAAAAAAATTGAGACTTGAGAATCAGTTTTCAAAATGCAAAAACATAAATCCATAGAATGTTTTTATAACTGTTATTTAAAATGGTTTATAAAGGTGAAACATAAATGAATGAAAATTTTAACACGTACTTCTTTATTTATTTCTAGTTTATATATATAAGTGTTTTGTCTGCATGTATATAAGTACACCAGTAAAAAAAATAAGTACACCTGCTTCTCACAATGCCCAAGGAGACCAGAAGAGAGTGTCAGAGCTCCTGGAACTGAAGTTACGGACTCCTGTTAGCCCCCATGTGGGTGATGGGAACCAAACTGGGTCCTCTTCAAGAGCAGCCCATGCTCTTAACTGCTGAGTCATCTCTCCAGTCCCATGAGTGAAATTTTCTTTTTACACACAAGCAATTCAATTTGTTTTATTGCTTACATATGAATGCACAGTAAATGTTTACATTTAAAAAACTTACTTTATTACATTAATACATATATCAGCATGAATGAGGCAAATGAATTCCATCTGGAGAGTGGGAAGCTAACTGCTGGTGAAGTGTGGTAGTACCCTAAAGGATAATGGAAGGAGTGAGGAATGAAGGAGGGGAAGAAAAGGAGGAGGCATGAATATGAATGTGCATGGCCAGGTAAATTTCAGCCAAACTATACAAGCAGCCACAGAAACATACTCATAGGAGGAACATTTAAATGCTGTCAGGTGTCACACCAAACAAGAAGATCAGCAAGTGTATACAGCAAAGAGAATGGTTAGCAATTTATTTTGGGTTTCATACATCTACTAAAATATACCAGTGCAATGAACTTCAGCAAATCCTAAAGTTTTAGTAACCAAACAGACTCTAACAGAGCTGGCACCCTGTCCAAGTGGGATCCCCTGTGGACATGGAAAGGTCAGAGAGAAACATCCCATTTCTTGGGAATCCTTGTCAACAAGACCAGTTTAGTGTACTGGGCCTCAGGTATCTAGAAGTATATTGTAACTTAAAAGTAACAAAAACTTGGGGCTGGAGAGATGGCTCAGAGGTTAAAAACACTGACTGTTCTTGCAGAAGACCTGGGTTCAGATCCCAGCACCCACATGGCAGCTAACAACTATCTGTAATTCCAGTTCTAGGGAATCCAATAGCCTCTTCTGTCCTCTGTGGGCATTGCATGACACGGATGCTCTTACACACATGTAGGCAATACATGTGTATGCATAAAATAAAAATAAATAAAACTTAAAAAAGGAACAAAAACTCAAATCAACAGTTCACAAAGACCAAGAGAATGGTATGATAAAACATTAATTGTGATAGTTTCCTTTACATGCAAAACATGCATCTTTACACCACTGAGCATCACAAAAGTTTATAGAGCAAAGTTTGTGATTTGCATGAGTGCAAGTGAATATATATCTTTTCTTATACTACTAAATTATATGTATTTTTTCCATAGAAAATTACACAGTGTTAATTTATAAAATGACATCCAAATGAATGATGATTGTTTCTTCATGCCCCGATGTTTAGATTTTTAAATGCAGTAAAAAAGATACCTTTCTTTAAAGATACAGAAGAACAAAAGGAACAAAGATGCATGAGATATGTCCTATTAGCTAGTGGCACATTTTCCCAGGTGCAAGGGTAAGCAACCTCAAGGACAGGTCATTTGGTTTTCAGTGCTGGCTGCACTGGCCCTCATAAGACATGGTGTCATCCACACCCAATGAGTGAAACTGTTTTAAAGAAATAAAAGTAAATGGATGAAAAACTAAAGAATGTTAAATCTAAGTGAGAGTTAAGAAACAACTTAAAACAGTGGCAGATTCCCAGAAAAAAATGACAATGATAATACAGTTTTGACATACCCATAGCTAATTTCCCCTATTATTAACATCTTAGAGATTTGTGGTGATTTTTCATGATTACACAATTGGTTTTAATGCAATACTAACACAATATGTACTCCATTCCAGTTTCCCTAGCTTTTAGTTGAATACCCCTCATCTGTTTCAGGATACCATGTAACACTAACACCCCTCTGGGATGTGACAGTTTCTCATGCCTGCCCCTGTTCTGAAAGATTCTGACCATTTTGAAGAGTGTATGTCAGGAACCTTGTAGCTGTCCCTCACATGGGATTTTCTTCATGGTTTTTGTATGATCAGACTGGGGTCATGAGTTTCAGAGGGAAGCCACAGAGGTGAATTGCTGCCTCATGGCATCATGTCAAGAGGTAAACTGTGGACATGAGTCGTGAGATGTTGGCCTTGAGCATCGAAGATTCTGACCATTTTGAAGAGTGTGTGTCAGGAACCTTGTAGCTGTCCCTCACATGGGATTTGCTTCATGGTTTTTGTATGATCAGACTGGGGTCATGAGTTTCAGAGGGAAGCCACAGAGGTGAATTGCTGCCTCATGGCATCATGTCAAGAGGTAAACTGTGGACATGAGTCGTGAGATGTTGGCCTTGAGCATCTTGTCGGGGGTCAGCTTTCTTCACTGTAAATTACCGTTCTTTCTACCTACACAGTTCTCTTTGGCAGGAAGTCGCCTACCTTTAAGAAGTGAGGAAAGACTCTTAATCCTTAAAAAGTATAAAAGCAATGCAGGGAAATGTACATACAGAAAGGGATATGTTTACCCTAAGTATATAGTGTGAAAACATTTTCATGCCAATGAACATATTTCTCTAAGATGGCAACAACATGGCAGTTCTGTGGCCCTAATAGACTACCACCCATTCAGCTGTCCGGTGTTGCTGTATAAATATGGGCACTCAGAACATGAAAGCCCCAGAACACAGATGTGTATTTGCAGAACTGCAGGTTTAGCGCAGAAGCCTTGCATGAAGGCCGTTAACCTTGCTCGAGTCTTCATCATGTAGAATGCAGAAAAGGTCCTTCCTTTCCTAGTTCTTGCCTTTAATTTTATGGGAAAATGCAAGACAATAGTTATTAGTTATTAGAATAGTTATTAGTTATTTAGAATACTTCATGACATATTATAGACGGAGATATAGACAAATCATCAATATTTTCAGGAAAGATGTTTGAAACTCAGAAATAAATCAGTTACATGGAACACAGTATTCTTATAGTGCTGGGCTTCTACTGAATATATCTTTTATAACTCTGTGGGACAGAGGTTAACTTTAAGACTTTTGCTAACTAGAGGTGCAAGTGATTTCTGTCCAGAGGAGCAGATAACCTCAGTTTATGGCCCTGTTGGGCATTAACTAGTTTTAAATATACCCCAGTAATCTTATCCTAACATTTCTTTGTCAGGTTGCCTACTTTTTCAAATGCTCTTTGGCCCAGTTTTGATATCTTAGTGGTTTATTCATTAAACAAAGTGTCAAAATCTTTAACACTTGTTCATTCTATACTTGCTTGAGAGATATGATTTACCTTTATTGGCAATCATATTTTAACAATAAAGAATGTAATTTATTTATTTTTCAGTCCTGTAAGATCCTGAAACTTACGGTGTTTTGGTAGAACATTATTTGCTCTTGGTTGAATGTTTCTATCATCTAATAGAACATTGTTCGATGTCACATTCTTATTTTATGTATACTTTTTGAAAAACTGCTAACTTGATTACATGCTCATCAAAGTTTTTCATTTTATCCATATTTGTAAAACATAGGGCTGGAGAGATGGCTCAGCGGTTAAGAACACTGGTTGTTTTTGCAGAAGACCCTGGTTTGAATCCCAGCACCCACATAGCAGCTAACAGCTGTCTGTAACTCAGTTCCAGGGGATCTGACGGCCTCTTCTGTCCGCTGGCACTGCACAACATGGTACACTTACCTACATGCAGGCAATACATGCATACATAGCAAATAAAAATAATAAATAAAATATTTTAAAAACATAAATTCAACTGAAATGTAATTGTATTGAATTATAAAAAAACTAAAGTTATCAGGCAAATCTTGAAAACATGATTGGATGCGATTTCTGTACTAGGAGTTACCTTTATAAGCAGGTTCAAAATCATGACTCACAAGTCCTGTCTGGCCTTTCACCTGCTTTAGTTAATACAGTTTTATTGGCTCACGTCTGTGTTGTCTCTTTTATATGTTGTCCATGACTGCTTTGAGCTACAACCACAGAGCTGAGTAGTTGCAGCAGAAGCTGTGTATTCAACAGGTCTAAAATATTTACTATTTGGTTTCTAACAGGGAAAAAAATGCCTCAACCTTGGCTTTGTCTATGATTTTTCACATGCCTGGTTAATATTTTACTAGTAATCTTTAAGCAGCAAAATATCTCACAACAGCAATAGCTATCTTTCTGTTCTATAATGGAGATACTTAAAAAGCTCAATCTGCTTCTAATATTTTATTGATCAACATTAGCATTTATTAAATGAAATATACTTTGAGTGAAGCATTCACCAGCTAGCCTTATATAATCTAACTTTCTAAAATATTAGAATTATACTGTTGACAATAGGCTCTAAGTCATAAAATGCTTTGCTAGTTCATCTGGCAAGAATTGCCTGCCTTAGGCACATAGTGGCTTTTCGTGAGTGAGGAGCTGGGGATATTTTGTCATTTCCCTCTCCCCTTTCTTTCTGATGAAGTGACATTGTAAGATAAATTTTTGGTACATCCCAGAACAGTAGAGAACAGGTTTCACATTCATTTAAGAATAGGGAAGAACTGCAGGTTTTCACACACCTCATCAAAAACCCTTAATTTTTA
>NW_008332592.1:575479-575629 GCF_000622305.1 Nannospalax galili
CCGTGGGGCAGTCACCACTGATTCCCAGGCTCTGCAGACTCCGGGATCTCCACAAGGTTTCATACTTACATTGACCCTATAATTCCTTTTTTTCAGGCCTCAGGGAGAATTCTGGGTTGGAGTTATCAATGATCCTAGTTCTAAATCTGG
>NW_008332592.1:580784-581998 GCF_000622305.1 Nannospalax galili
CTTTCTTTCTGATGAAGTGACATTGTAAGATAAATTTTTGGTACATCCCAGAACAGTAGAGAACAGGTTTCACATTCATTTAAGAATAGGGAAGAACTGCAGGTTTTCACACACCTCATCAAAAACCCTTAATTTTTATGAATTGACCATTTTTAGAAAGTGAAACCTCAGGTATCATATAATATTATGCCATGCTTTCACAATTCGGCTAGTCTGATGGTAGTCACTAAGCGTCTTCTGTCTACAATTCTTTTGCCCATTTAAAAAATATTCATAAGTAATTCTGTTGGCTCTTGCTCCTGTTGAAAAGCCTCCATTCTCTGTTCTGAACAGATAGATACTCATCCAGGGTTTCTTTGGGGCCAAAGGGTTGAGTGGTGTTTATAGACAAAGTAAACAAGAGGATAACAAGGAAAGGATCTTGCTGTACTCATCTTTCTGCCTGACGATAGTCCCGAACCTGATAGGAACCCACATACACTGGCTGGAGATGCTGGAGGGCACCAGCAAGCAGTTCACGCATGCAAGGAGCCGCTCCTCAACTTTCAAATAACGGTTAGCAGCCGCCGTGGGGCAGTCACCACTGATTCCCAGGCTCTGCAGACTCCAGGATCTCCACAAGGTTTCATACTTACATTGACCCTATAATTCCTTTTTTCAGGCCTCAGGGAGAATTCTGGGTTGGAGTTAACAATGATCCTAGTTCTAAATCTGGTAGTTAAGGAGTTAGTTGGATTTATATAACTTCCCAGCACATGCTTGCATTGTGAAACTTCATAACTGATTATACTCATCTTTCATACATATGGGGTCCCCATTATTTTTTAAAAAGTTATTTATTTAATAACCACATACTTAGAAGAAGCACTTCACTACAACAGCACTGACATATTCAATAACAATTTCCAGAGCTAAGATGCATGTCTTTCAAAATTGGCTGTAAATTTTTAGGCTTATAGTTGAATTATTACAGTTATACAATATTGTGCTCAGTATAAATCCTATAAGACATAAAATTAAATGAGGTTTTAACATTTAAAAAAGATCTCCATTTCATTATTAAAATAAAGAATTCATGCAGAAAACTTCATTTTTAATGCAATTGACATTAAGATGTTTGCATGTGCATTTCTAATCTCTATATATCAGATTATTACTAGTCACAATCGGTTACTTTCTGAGCTCCTTGGCATCTGAGCCCAGATATAAAGTCA
>NW_008332592.1:582223-583530 GCF_000622305.1 Nannospalax galili
ATCTCTATGTATCTGATTATTACTAGTCATAATCATTTGCACTCAGATCCTTGGCTCCTGTGTATGTCTATAAAGTCATCAGGTAAATTTCAATAGTAATGTTTATCACCTTTACTAATTAACATGACGTAAATTTCCATGCTTCCTCCTCAAATATAATACATTTTAAAAAATTCATTGATTTTTTTTGTGTGTATCACACAGAACAACCCCAACCATCTCATTCAACTATACACCCACTTCCCAGATGGCACCCTCCCATAGCCTCCCTACCCCCACTAGAGCCCTTATACTCTGATATCCCTGCTACTGTCTGCTGTGTTGTTGGCACATCCAGCCATCCCCCACTACTTGTCCATCTGGTGAATCTAGTCAGCCTATCTAGAGGTCTTTGTTTTAGGAAGGTCAGCTGTTCCTCATCTAGCAGCAATCAGTTGTCAATGGTCCTTTAGATAAGATTGGGGTTCTGCTGATCATTTTCCCAGTTCTATGCTGGGTTACTATCTGGGAGTCCCTTTGGCCACCATGGTCAACAACTCAAAAGAAGGTATCTCCTATCTGGCATTCTTGCTTGTTATGTAGTCTTCAGCTATACATATGGACTCTTAAAAAATTATATTGCCCCCTTTAATCTTGGTTATACTTTCCTTTTGGGTGTTTAAGGCCATACAGTTGGCCCAGATAAACCAATTTATGTTTACTCTTAAGGTCGTTTGAGAATCTGTTTCTCAGCCCATGTGGGCTTAGAAGGAGTCCATGGCTCCTTTCCTCTACTGGGCCATTTATATGATGGTAAGTCAAAGGTCCTACTTGACTGTGGATGGATTAAACTATCCTTTAAGTCCGTCTGACCAAATTAGTATAGGCCTCAAAGTATGGTTGTTAAACATCCAAGAAGTTTAGTTCCACCAGCCTGGTACTTTTAATTACCATGTGTCATGTAGGTAAAGCTTGAGAAAAGGTCAAAGGTTGAGAGATGCTCATAGTCCCCTGGAACTAGTCAACTTAAGAGGGCAAGGAGCAAAAATTGTCCTTTATGTCCCTCTGACCAAATGATTATAGGCCTCAAAGTATGTCTGTTAAACATCCAAGAAGGTTAGTCCCACCAGTCTGGTACTTTTAATTACTGTGTGTCATGTAGATAAATCTTGGGCAAAGATCAGTTGTTCTCAGATAAACCTTACCTAGACATATATTTCTTGATCTACTATGTATAATTGGTCAGTAGGTTGTAGGACTAATATGGTTCCCTCTGCTTTTCAAAACTAGCTAGGCGTTATTTATCTCTCACATTGTCTCACCCCTCC
>NW_008332592.1:584349-601646 GCF_000622305.1 Nannospalax galili
TCTGTTCAGGTCCTTAGCCCATCTTTTAATTGGGTTACTTCTTGTCTTGATTCTCTCTTTTTTGAGTTTGTTATATATGGGGTCCCCATTCTTGGACTTAAATAGTTTCAGGTTGAAAATATTTAGGAAGAATGAAAATTGCATCTTTACTGAACCAGCACATATATTTTCCTTGTGATTCTTCCCTAAACAACAGAGTGTGGCAACTATTTACACAGTATTTATGTGGTACTGGGTATGACAGGCCCTCTAGAGTTGATTTAAAGCACACAGAAGAATGTGCATAAGTTCTTTGCAAATACTTTATTTGACATATGGAACTGGAGCATCTGCAGATTTTGTCATCTGTGGGGAATGAAGGGAGCACTATAACCTCTCCCACAAACTTGCTGAAGAAGATCTATATTTCTAGTTTGTTCTCTCCACATCAGAGCATTGGCTTCACCTCAGAAATATTTTAGTAATCCAAAGTAATATAAATGACCGACATTTAGTGAGACCAGGAAGAGGGTGTTGGATCCCCCTGGAACTGGAGTTACAGATGGTTGTAAGCTGCCATGTCGGTGCTGGGAACTGAACCCAGGTCCTCTGCCAGAGCAGACAGTGCTCTTAACCGCTGGGGCATCTCTCTAGTCCCATAGTATCACAGATTTTAAGATTGGTTAGCTTTAGAGTCATGTGGAAGTCAGGATAATCACATGGCTGTGTCTTGCACATTGTATGCTATTTAAGACTTAGATATCAAACCAACCTGAGGAATTTTACCACTTACACTTTTTTTTTTTTTTTAATCAGAAAGGAAAAGGTGAAGATCCAGGGAACACTTCATGGTCTTTAAGCCATCGGAGAGGAGGCCTGTGTCCTGAGCTTGTCAAGACACCCTGCTGCTAACCCTGTGTTGGGGCTGAGTTCACCCTGTGAGTGTTGCAAAATCAGCCTCTGTTTATTTGCTTAATTGGGAGAATGAGGCAATGCATTTCCAGGTAATAGTTGAAAAAGTCATTTGGATAATTAGGATAGTCTTTGTTTAAAGAAGCAAGCAGAACTGTGCTATGCAAAGGAGGAACTTCAAGACAAATAGGCTTCTCGTCCCCAATTTCCAGTCTGAAAATTCCTTGATTTTTTTCATTGCTTATTGATATGACTCGCATTTTGTTGATTTGATCATTTCTGTTTCTATTAAAGTTTAACCTACAGACAAATTAGGTACTTTTAGTCAGATTATAGAGCACAGACCTTCAGTTATGCTTTAAAATATTGCTCAGGAACATATGCACCCCAATTTAGGGACAAGTGTTTCTTGCATGTTGGTAAAGAAACAATCAGGCAGTCTCTGTCAACCTAAAATCTTTTTCACCTAGGCACAGGTCTGCTTAGGAAGGTTAAATTAATGACCATAAGGACAGTCTTAATGTCAGGTTGTAAAAGATACTTGAACTTGACAATAACAAAACCTAAATTACACAAGAAGCAAAAAGCAGTGACAGGTAATTTTCTAAAGTCAGTGATATGGACCAGCTCAAAAATGAAGGTTATTCAGATAAGGACAGTTTGGCAGGCTTGCAGATGCTGCATTTGAGTTTTGTTCCTGTTGGGGACTCTCTGAAAGGTTCCAGGCTTAATGGAATTTAGATAAAGACATCCTCATTTCAGCTGAATTTGAACATCTTCCACGTCTGATTCATGCAGCATCAAGTCTGATAGAATCTCAGAAGCACTCCAACATCTTTAACAGTTTCTGCTCCTGAGTAAGCTGTCATAGCATCTCAACCCTGGGTTAGCAGAAAATACGGGGGAGTCATAGTCATGCCAAGTAGGTGAACTGGAGAATTGCCACATAATGGAAATTTCTAGTACAATTAGTTCAGAGCACTGTGAATCAGCTGACACAGGTCAATTAGGTACCTTCAATGCAGTGGAATGGAAGCAGTCCAGAAAAACCCACTGTGACTCATAATTTTTCTTTCACTGCCAGTAGAGCAATTAGGGAGCCATGAAAAAAGCATGGCTCTAAAACCCTATCTAATACTGTCTGTAAGCCAGTCAACGAGCTTTCTTTTGCTTTGGTGCAGTCTGCAGAGGGTACACTAGGAATCATAGATGGACAGAGAGTAACAAGGGACTGAGATGGGCAGGGCATGAGACATAAGCACGCTTGGGCAGGTGACTGCATTGTGGGAAGGGCAGAGGTAGTGAACCAATGGGGGCCTCAGAGAAAAAGAACTGAGACTGTCAGGGGGCAAATTCTAAAGGCACACGGTCTGCATCCTGTGTACTCACAGTGCATCATGGGGCCAGCAGTATCAGCAGCATCTGGGCGCAGGCCAGAAATGAAAGACAGACCCACAGAGGCAGCATGGGCATGCAACAAGATCATAAGTCACTCAAATGCACAGGAAAGCTGAGAAGCATTCAGTTTTTTGAAACAGGCTCTCACTGAACAGTCCAGGCTGGCTGGAAAGTCCTCATCCTTCTGCCTCCACCATTCCTGTGTGAGGACTCAGATGTGCATCAAAACCCCCCAGCCTGTGCGTTTTCTTTTATGAGGACCACCTAGAGAAAAGTGGCATTCTGTGCAGGTTATCTGATAGATTTTCAGGGTGCCCTCTGCAATACAGATTCACGAGTCAAACAGAATTGAATTCACTTAGCAGGAATTTTAGCAGAGAGAGAGGAAATGAAGTCCCATCTATTTCTACAAGTAATGGTGTCTTTGAATGGCTAGGAAGAAGTCCTGTTAGGGACATGTCTTGTCCTAACAGATGGTTAAGTAATGATTTTGAACAGGAAGGCACTTATAATACTAGGAAATTCAGAAGCAAATGTAACAGAGTTGAAAACTTTATTCTCCTGAAATTTTAGGTTACTGATTATGACAGTATAATATTTCTTAGCCTTCATAGAAAATGGAGAGAAATTAGTATCAGGAACAGTATTTTAAAAGTAAAGGGATGGCTAGTTACTTTAAATATTTTTTTTGAGAATTTCATAGACTGTATTTTGATCATAGTCATCCCCAAATTCTCCCCTTAATTCCTCCTAGATCTACCCATACCTGCCTCACACCCAACCTCATGTCCCCTCTTTTTATGATTTAATGACTCATCATTTCCAATTTGTGTTGCCCATATACTTCTGAGAATGGGGCCATTCACTGAAGCATCTACCAGGGGCCATAATCTTAAATAAAACTGACTCTACTTCCCCCCAACCCCAGAAACCATCAAATGTCCATAATTCCGCAGTTAGGGTCCATAAACCCTTTTCCCTCCATGCTAGAGTGTTGACTGGCTTGATCTTATGGAGGCAACCACAAGTCCTGTAAGGTCAAGGGGGCAGCACTCCTGTTATATCCAGAGGACACAGCTTTGCTTAAGTCCTCCCCAATCTCTGCTCTTGCAATCTTTCTACCCTCTGCAGGAATGAGTTTTTACAATATAGACATAATCTGGACCAAAAACTTTTACATAATCTTGCAACCCCAAAGTTACTGTTTATAATGTAAACAAGCTCACTGAACCGTGTTCTCCTCTAGTGACATGGACATATGATCTTAATCCCTTAGGATCCCTCCTTGCCCTCCACCCAAGATAGAATATGAATACATGCATGGATACTTTACATATCAAAACACTGAAAGAAGCATGATTTTCTCATTGCAAACAATGAAAGAAATCAAGTGTGTGTGATATTTTATGCCTAGGAATCAAAGGGCAAGATTATTTGATAAAATAAGGCTGGTCCTGACTTTTACTTCCCCATTTCATACTGGAGATACTGTTTCAATAAAGAATAAACAGTGCCCTTGCTAGAGAGCACAATTTCAAGAGACAGCTGAAGGAACAGGTGCTCAGCAGTTCAGGTCTGCTCTGGTTTTAAAACAAATGCTAAGAATCAGGCTGTTTCTTTATTAAGGCATAATTATAATGTGACTTAGGTATGTCATGGTGCCTGAGCCTCAAGGAGGCATGTTAATATACTTGTCCCATTTGTGACTGAGTACTCCACAGTGATTCATTCTCTATACTTTAACCAGTTGCGAGTTTCTGTGTTAACCACTCTCCACTGCACAAAAAACTACTCTGATGACGTCTGAGAGCTGCATTAATCTACAGGAAGAGAGACATGAATTTAGAGGGCAATTTGATACTATACCCATTTAGGAAAATAATAGTAGGTTTACCGTGGGGCCTATGAGCTCCTGATCATGGGTCCTTGGCCAGATTTGCAGTACCAGTTATGTGTTTCCTCCTGTGGAGTAGGTCATAGATCAAATCTGAAATTGGTTGGTTACCCCCATAACATTTGTACCACTATTGCACCCACACTGACTGATCATTGAGGCTCACAGGATTCATAGCTGGATAAATCAGTTGATGACTTTTCCTCCAGAAGGCTGCAGAGAACCTTCCAGTATTTTGAGAACCAGGTATCAGGGAGGAAGCTTCCTGGTGAGTACCAACTTGATTTCTCCATGTCCTATGACCAATGTGTGTGGTGTCTTCAGAAATAGGGTGTTACCATCAGGTTCTTGAGCAACCAAGAGCAATGGGAATATCTTGTAATATTTTGTGAGTCTCTGGGATACCTCTAACCAATGGCTTAAGAGGAAGTATCCCAAGCCTGACACTGGTTATTTATTTGGCAATTTATAATTTTATGGATGAACATAATCCTCTTTGTGTTGGGGAACCCTGCTGTTAAGGTCAGCTCCTTTCTCAGCAGGGGCTTCCTGCCTGACTTACCTGGAAAGTGCCTCCAAGCATGGATGCCTGACCTTATTCAGAACATGACCTTCGGCATAGTTACCTGCAATAAAAACTGCTCCCAGGTTTTTTCTTTATGATAATTAGGCATTGCCCTATAGCCAGATGATAGGATCCCGCTACCACATGTAAATAAAGCATACTATGAGCACCTATCAGCTGAAGCTTTGGCTGCTGCCTCCACACTATGTTTTCACTATTCTAAAATGATGCTAAATTTGTTTTCTCTCCCTCTCTAGAGGCCATTTAAGAGGGAGCTGATTCTAGCCACTCCAACAGTTATCAAAGTGCCTCACAACAAATCCTGAGTTCATCAATCATCATTCCAGCCTTAACAGACAAAAGAAAAATGAGGAGAAACCTGTTAGATGGATGCTTTTGGGAGCCCTCATCAAGAAATTCCAATGGACTCTAATTTGGACATGGCAAACACCTTTCTTTTCTCCCTATAGTTAAGAGTTATGTAATTTGGGAGTCTTTTAGATAGACCCACTGAAGGAGGTACCCCAATTGCCTCACCCTGCATCCCTGTTCAGCATGGAAGAAGCCAGAGCGGTCTGTGTCCCAATTCCCTATTGACAATTTAGGTAAGCCTCTTCAGAGGATGGCATGGTAAAAATAGGAGATAGAAATAGGCTAGGTGGCTAGGGTAAAAAGACCCCAAAGAAAGGTAGCCAGTTTCTTTCTTGGCTAAAAATCAAAATATCCTTGGGCCTTTTAGCAAAGTACTCTATCCCAAAGGCCAAAAACGTTAAGAGTATTTGTGAGCTCTTATCCCCAAAAGATTCTGGGATTACCTCTTCAGAGGGGAAATGTTACAATATCAATAGCCGCTGATTATGTTATTTTGATGCTTGCTCCCTGTTTCATACAATTTCTTACAAATTACTACCATTGCTAAAATTACTACCAATCAGGTCATGGTCAGTTATCAAACTTTGGATTCTCCTGAGATAGATGAGTTGGCTCTTAAAGTTTGTGATGACACTTCTCCATTGTAAAACAAAACAGGGGGAGATGTTGGGGAACCCTGCTATTAAGGTCAGCTCCTTTCTCAGCAGGGGCTTCCTACCTGACTTACCTAGAAAGTGCCTCCAAGCATGGATGCCTGACCTTATTCAGAACATGGCCTTTGGCATAGTTACCTGCAATAAAACTGCCCCCAGGTTTTTTCTATATGATAATTAGGCATTGCCCTATAGCCAGATGATAGGATCCCCTTACCACATGTAAATAAAGCATACTATGAGCACCTATCAGCTGAGGATTTGGCTGCTGCCTCAACACTATATTTTCCCTAACCCCCACTGAATAAACGGAGCTGTATCACTGAATCTGCCTCCCCAGAAGGGCTTTCTTCTGTCAGTGCTCACTGGCCATCCTGACCCCGTTCATCACTTCTGCTCCCTTTGTCCTCGTGGACTGGTGGCCAATGACCCATGAGGGGAGGGAGAGACCCCACATCTTTGTAGGGTAAAGCTGCAATGAAACACACACACACACACATATACATATATACATATATATGTATGTATGAGGTTTATAAAATAGTAGGTTTCCATATGGTTCTTTCTTAATTATCCTTCTCCAAACCCCCTTCTTCACCATGCCCTCCCATCCCTCTCCCCACTTAAGCCTCCCTCCCTATCATTCCTCTTACCCCCTTTTTATCACCTGTCTTTTACTGTTCATTCTCCCTTAAGGTCCTTCTTCCCTGTCTCCATCACTTGTCTTTATCTAGTTTCCTAGATTCTACAGGTATTCTAAACTAAACACAAATCTAAAGGCTTAATTTTAAGATCCACATGCAACACTTGTCTTTCTATGTCTGGGTTGTTTTGTTACTTCATATAATGTTTTCCAGCTCCATCCATTTACTTGAAAATTTTATAATTCTATTTTTATTTCCAGCTGAAAAAAATTCAATTTTATATAGGTATCACATTTTTGTTACCCACTCCTCAGTTGATGGACATCTAGGCTGTTTCTGTGTGCTACCTATTGTGATTAGAGCAGCTGTGAATATGGATGTACATGTGTTTCTGTTGTAGGAAATAGAGTCCTTGGGTATGTTCCCTTGAGTGGTGTAGTTGGGTTACATGGTAGATCTATTTCTAGTTTTCAAGGGACTACAACACTGATTTACACTGTGATGCAGCAACTTGAACTCCTGCAAATAGTGTATGGTTCTCCATTCCCCACACCCCTGCCAGCATTTGCTATTTTGATCTTAGCTATTCTGACCAGGATAACATGAACTCTCAGAGTGGTTTTAATTTGCATTTCCCTGATGGTTAATGATAGTGAACACTTCTGAAAATATTTCTGAGCCATTTGTATTTTTTCTTTTGAGCATTTGCTGCTTAGTTCCATAGCCCACTTTTTAATTGGATTGTTTGAAGTCTTGGTGTTTATGGTTTTTCTTAGTTCCTTATATATATTTTCAGCACTAACCCTCTGTCAGTTGTATAGCTGGCAAGGATTTTTGCCCCCATTCTGTAGGCTGCCTCTTCATTTGATTAATAGTTTCCATTGCAGTACAGAAGGTTTTTAGTTTCATAAAGTCTTACTTGTTGAGTGTTGGTTTTATTTCCTGGGCAACTAGAGTCCTATTCAGAAAGTTCTTACCTGAGTCTACATTCTGAAGTATATTTCTAACTTTTTCTTCTACAGGTTTTAGGTTTTGGGCCTCATGTTGAGATCTTTTGCTTTTGGAATTGGTTTGTGGACAGGGTGAAAGAGAAGGATCAAGTTACATTCTTCTACATGTAAATATCCAGTTTTCCCAACACCATATATTTAAAAAGCTTCCTTTCTTCCCATGTATGTTGGTACTCTGAAAAGATCAACAAGACTGACAAAGCTTTAGGCAAATTAACCAAAAGAAAGAGAAGATCCAAATTAATAAAACTAGAGATGAAAAAGGAGACATTACCACAGACTCTGAGGAAATTCAGAGAATCATAAGAAGAGTCTTCAAAACTACTAAACTAAAAATGTCTAAAAGAAATGATTTAATTTCAAATGTATATGACTTATCAAAGTTAAATCAAGATGAAGTAAATACTTTAAATGGACCCATAATAACCAATGAAACAGAAGCAGCAATTAAAAATTTCCTAGCTATAAAGAGCCCAGGGCAAATGATTCAGAACAGATTTCTACCAGACCTTCAAAGAAGAATTAACACAATATTCCTCAAAATATTCCAAAAGATAGAAAAGGAAGAATCCCTTCAAATTATTTTTATGAAACTAGTATTACCCTCATACCAAAGCCAGACAAAGTCTCAACAAAAGGGGTGAAGTTCAAAAGTATTTTATTGAGAGTATTTGCATCAAAATCATGACAAAAAAGACCATCCTCCATGATCAAGTCAGTTTCCTCCAAGAGATGCAGGAATGGCTCAACATAAATATCTACCACATAGACCCAAAGACAGAACCCATATGATCATCTCACTAGATGATGAAAAGGCCTTTGACAAGATCTAACATCCCTTCATGATAAACATTCTGGAGAATCTAGTGATACCTGTGATATATCTCAACATATTAAGACAGTATACCACAAGCCCACCACCAATCTCATGCTGAACTGAGAAAAACTCAAAGCATTTTAAGTAAAATCAGGAGCAAGACAAAGATGTCCACTCTCTCCACTTCTATTCACTATAGTGCTTAAAGTCTTAGCTAGAGCAATAAGACAAGAGGAGACCAAGGGTATATAAATTGGAAAGGAAGAGATAAAAGTGTCCTTATTTGCACATGATATGATTCTGTTCATAAAAGACCCAAAAGACTCCACCAGAAATCTCCTAGAGCTGATAAATATAAAGTATCAGGATACAAAATTAACACCTCCAAATCAGTAGTCTTCCTATATACCACCAACAAACACACCGAGTAAGAAATCAGGGAAACAATCCCATTCATAATAGCCTAAAAATATTGGAATTACTATAACCAAGAAAGTGAAGGAATTGTACAATGAAAACTTTAAGACACTGAGGAAGGAACTTGAAGAGACTCCCTTTGAAAGACCTCCCATGCTCATGGATCAGTAGGATTAACATTGTGAAAATGGCTATCCTACCAAAAATAGGATACAAATTCCTAACCCACAAATTCCATGTAATACCCATCCAAATTCCAATACAATTCTTCACAGAAATTGAAAACATCTTAAAATTCATACAGAAACACAAAGCCCAATAGTCAAGGCAATCCTGAACAATAAAAACACTACCAGAGATATTTCCATTTCTGATTTCAAGTTATACTACAGAGTCGTAGTAGTAAAAACAGCATGGTACTGGCACAAAAACAGACACACTAATTAATGGAATAGAAGAGAAGACTCAGATATGTCCATGTACCTGCAGTAACCTAATTTTTGACAAAAATGTCATAACATACATTGAATAAAAGGGACATCTAAGCTTTAAGATATCATTTTCAGTATCTAGACAGAGTTAGAGGCAGCCTAAGCAAATTATGAAAAGTAAGCTTTATCAGGACTTTCTGATGGGAAAGCTACTTTCCTCCTATTTTACTGAGGGTCAAGAACAGGATCCCGTACCTGGTAGGCACATACCATACCCCTGAGCTGCACTCTCAGTGCCTAGGCTCTTCCTGATGAGGCTGGCAGCCAAGCCAGGGAAGGGAGAGAAGATGCTCTCTGGGGAACTGCTATAAAAGCTGGCATGCCAGTAAGCACTGGGGAAATACTCCATCCATGAGATTCACAGCAGTGTGTGTGGACGTGCCCTGCTACACAGTGGCAACAGAAACCACAGTAATTACTAGGGAAACACCCCACCTGTGGGATTCATAGCAGAGTGTATAAAAGTGCCCAGATACACAGTGATGATAAGACAAGCTTTCCTGGTGTCCCACTCAGGTGAAGACAGTTGGTCATAGGACAAAGCAGCAGTCTTTGATGCAAGAGCACATGGACCCTGTAGTTTATTGGCAGAAGCCAGAGAGTGAAATTCAACAGCAAAATGCAAGTCATGGAGGTTGGGGCTGAGGATGTTTTGGTTTCATGACACTTGGGGTATATAATTTAGAAACTGGTTTTGTGTGTGTCTGCCTTTAGTAATCTTTAAGTCCTACAACAACTTTCTAGTTTGCTATCTGATGCTTGTAAACAATTTGGCTTGCAGAAAACACCAGCTGTACTATTAAGATTCTGCTTCTGCTTGGATTCCTTGTTGTGTCTTAGGTGCCAGGATTTGGTGGTAGTTTAGCAATATGATTCTCAAGTGTTTGAATGGTTTTCATGCTGTTTAATTTTAGCATGATTGATGAAAACAGAAACTAGCTACTGTCTCTCCACTGTTTTAATCAGTCAGCTTATTAATGAAGGGGTCTACTACACTAAGTTGCCAGTGGAAAGAGTAGAGCCATGCTCTTCTGGCAACTGTCAGAAATAGAGGGAGCTTTCCAAGAGTGTCACTCCTAGGGACTGAGTCCTCAAAGCCTTCACTCAAGTGAAAAAAAAAAACCTGATGAGTGCTTTGTGTCCATCTATGCTTTCTTAACACCATAACTTTCCATAATTTTCTTATTTTTTATTTTATCTTTATGAGTGTTTGCCCACATGTACGTATGTGTACCATGTGTGTGCCTAGTGCCCTCTGAGGGCAGTGAGGGATGGTTGTGAGCTGCCATCTAGGTACTGGGAACCCAACCTGGGTCCTCTGTAATAGCTGCCAGTGCTCTTAACTGATGAGCCATCTCTCTAGCCCAACATAATTTTCTTAATCAAGCTCTCTCCCTCATCTCTATTGCATAAACCTGTCTCTGTTTATTCTGATACTTTCTGGTTAGTTTTTGAGTTTACAAACCAAAAATGCTATGAAATTGCTATCATCAATAGCTTTTCCTTCCAGATGCCGTAATTCAGTTATTTAAGGAGCAAGTGTGATGGGGATTCGAGAACAATGAGGCAAAAGCCTTTGCAATCTTCTTCCTGTGGGGATTTCCTGAGGGTTGGTCTAAATTTCAAAGATTTTCATTGAGACATTGTAGTTTATATATAAAATTGAAAAATTATACCTGAAAACCAGGATTTTTGGCTTCTCTGGTTTCACTCCACATTTCTCTCCCTGAGGTGTTCGCCTCTTCTGAAACAAGGGGCCAGTCCGCCTGCTGGGGCTCAGTGCAGCTCACCTTCCCAGCAGTCTTTGTGCTTGGTAATCGTGGTGCAGACTGTGTGTTGACCTTACTTGGGTTCAAAGAACAAGTGAAAGTAAAGAATGAATGAAATAGTCTGCCTCTTTGACACCAACTAAAAAATTCAGTATCAGTCAAGTCATTAATAATACGAAAAGAGTTTTTCTTTAAAAAATAGAACTATTTGAAAACTCATAAAGTTCAAGCACAGAAGTCAGAATGAGCCATTTCATAGAGAAATGAGTGACTGTGTGCATCAGGAAGGATTTTTGTGCTTTCAGACCTGTGGACAATTGAGCCCATAGAAATAAAAACAATTGCTGAAGGAGGTATCTGTCAAGAGCTCTAATAACCATCTCATCTAGTAAAGACTTCTGCAAATCAGCATTGGCAAAATTAAATATGTCACAGTGGCTGGAGGACATTTGCTCTCTCTTAATACTGGAGGAGAAAGTCAAGCAAAACTAGATTGACTGGCTTTTAATAAAGGAGGGAGCGAGATTACTAAGCAAGATACTTTAGTACATTACAGACTTGGCTGTGCTGACTTACGGTTTCCATTACAGAGGTGCGAACATGTTCTTGTGTCGTTTCATGTGGGCAATTTTCCCTTCTTAGACTTCATGATTAAGGTTATAAAACATACGAATCCATCACTGAATTGCTTTAAATGTCTTGTTTCAAGGTGGACTTCAATAATTTTAAAAATATTATTACACTGGTTTATACAAGGCGATTTTCATGCACGTGTATAGTCTACTTGAGCATGTTTTCTTGCGTTTCCTCCTCTTCCTCCCACTCCTAATAGTCTCTTGTTCCACTACAATAGACAGCTTCACTTCGACTTTCATGACAGCAAACAAAGGCTTAAACAGAATAAACTCACTGAGTGTGAAGCTGCCTGTAATCGCACTCCAGACATTGACGCAGGGGGATTGAAAATTTGAGGCCAGCCTGGGCTATGTAGTGAGACTACCTCAACAAAGAAAACAACCACACGGCAAGTTCAAAGCGAACAGGGGCTGCAGGAGTCCCCGTCTCAAAAACAAAAAGAAAATTTGAGGCCAGCCTGGGCTATATAGTGAGACTACCTCAACAAAGAAAATAACCACATGGCAAGTTCAAAGCGAACAGGGGCTGCAGGAGTCCCCGTCTCAAAAACAAAACAAAACACGTCTCAAACAATCCCCTCAAGTCTGCCGTGCCTGGTGCAGGGGACGCTAAGCCGCCTGCTCCCAACTTGAAAGCCCAGACCGACTCAGAGCTCCGGGCGTCTCGGACCCAGGCTCCTGAGCATGCGCAGAATCGGCTCAGGCCCAGGCCTTCAGTCTGGACGGGATTGCTGGCCTTACTCAGAGGTCCCGGCCACCCAGCGCCTCTCTTTGCCAGTTGCGATTCTTGTCCAGCCCCCTGGCACCCTTAAATCCTCCTCAAATCCCGGAGAGCGGCGCCCTCCACTCAGTGCTGTTCTCTGAGGATCAGACCTGTGAACCAACTAGAAGAAATCATCTGCTGTCCCTTTCTAAGTTCTCTGAGGAGTCGACCGTTTCCCCTAAGGATCAGACCTGTGAACCAACTAGAAGAAATCATCTGCTGTCCCTTTCTAACCCAGTGAATTTAGGTGCCCCCGAAGACAAGGACAGCCTTTTGGTAGTGGTCAATCCAGTTTACTGAGCCACTTAATGGGTGTATCATGTAGTTAAAATCCGCTGCGGAGGATGTAACTCCATCTTGTTCATTCTGCTGCGGAGACTACAGGATCTGGCCTCCATGATCAATGTACAGTATTTAAGTGGGTCTGCTGATGGATCAGAATCCTTTCAAGACCCTGTAAAAAGTAATTCAAGAGCTCAGTCGCCGATTGTGTGTACTTTCTTGAGTCCTGGTGGTCCAACAGTACTTGCTATGAATATGGAACAGGAACCTCTTGTAGTAACTCCCTGAACTCCAGCTAAAAGTAACAACGACGTCAAGAACAGCTTTCTGCACTTTGAGAATTTTACCTGTGTGGACGATGCAGATGCAGATTCTGAAATGGACCCAGAACACCACAGTCACAGAGGATGAGGGTAGAGGAGATCTTTGAGGAGACTCAGACCAGTGCCACCTGCAATCCTGAGCCTAAATCAGAAAATGGGGTAGAAATTTCTGGCCATAGGAAGTGCCCAAGACAGCACGCCAGGGAGTAGACATGGCGCAGTCAAAACACCACTCTCGCCTGTAGCTCCTCAGACTGAAACACAGATAAATAAAGAAGTGAAAGTGGACAGAAGCAAAGGAAAATCATCCCTTCTCCCCACCCCCACCCCCTTTACCAGGCGCTCCAGACCAGCCAGGGCTACATAGTGGAACCCTGTCTTACTAACAACAACAAAACAACAAACCACAAACGCACACGCACACAAAACAGAACAGAACAAAACAAAACAAAACAAAACAAAACACAAAACAAAACAAAAAGTTTTGACCTACTGCTGTCCTTAGCGCAGGTGAACCAGTATGTGCCTTGGAGTCCTGTTTCTGCACAAAGCATGGCGTATTTCTTCATGGGTGCATCTTGCTGCAGATTGAAGTGTATTTCGGGGCAGATTTAAGTTGACTAAGATGAGAAAGTTTTCTGGCTATCATTCAAAATTAGGTTTAAGTTTTCCAAACTACTTATAAAGTTACAGCAACCTGTGCTTTTGATAACTGTCACCATCAGATTAGGCTTGTTATTCTGTAGTTTCAAAATCTGAAGTGTGTTTGTATGTGTGTTCAAGCATGCACATGTGTAGAGACATGGAGAGCATCTCATGAGTCTTTTTATCAGTACTACGTGTTATTACTAGGGAGTGGTAAATGATCAGGTTCTTTTTAGAACTTGGGCAGAGTTTCATGACTAGTTAACGACCAGTTGACTTCTCTTAGCCCTGGTTTGATCATTTCTAAACTTAAAAAGCATACTTGATTTCTGAAAGATTACTTTCATTTTTATATATTTGATTCTGATTTTGCTTTTGCTCAAACAACATATTGTCATGGTCACTGGTAATGTCACCAGAGAGAATTTATTTTTGTGTGGGGTCCAGTTGATCCATGGTAGTGGGAACCTGTGGTAGCTGCTTATTACACAGTACTAATCAAGAAGTAAATTGAACCTTGAAGGAAGCAGTGTCAGACAGTAACTCTCCAGGCCTTCTCCTCAGTGACCTTCTTCCTCCAGGGAGGCCCAACTCCTTAAAGTTCCACTCTCAAAACAGCACCACCAACTGGAGACTATGTGTTCAAAGACAGGAGCCTACTGGGGACATTTCAGACATGTATCTTGATGCAGTTTAAGATGGAAGAGACTAAAACTAGCATATTTCTATGGTGGTTGGTAAAATAAGAGCAAATTTAAAGGTCTGTTACTGGATGTAAAAGATAAAAATGCATTTGAATGAGCTTGAAGAGTATTGTATTTGTTAATATTCACTAATAATTTTTAATACCAGAAGCAAGTCTGGGTTTTCTTGGCTTCAAAGTTGTCTTTGTATCCTGCAGTGACTTTTGACAGTGGGCTTTTAATGCTTCCTCAATCCAGTAGGCATCTGAAGGGTAGAGGTATAGGTTGCAGGCAGTGTGAGGATGGGTAAAGATTTCTATAACTGTTTTAACATATTTTTTTCCAAGTAGATATTTTGTTTTTAATGTCAATTTCCAGTTCTAGTTTTAGAACTGCAATAAAACTGTAAGAAGCAGACTTGTGATTTTTTTTTTTTTAAGGCAGAGTGACTTGCCCTAGGCTAGGAACTCAGTGACCCACTCACAACCTCCTGTTCTGCTCTTTTTCTCTTTTCTTCTCAGCTGGAAGTGATTATCTAGGTCTCTCAAGCCTCTGCTTCAAGCTGTTCTTTTTTGATAGACGGTGGATTTGAACATTGAGTTTTGAAACCAGGAGCTTATACCAACTTTTGTTCTTGTTTTTCTGAAGTTGTTTATTAGCTTCATTTATACCACTTTAGAAAGAAAGAGATACAGAGAATTGGGTCTGGGGAACAACCCTTTGCTTTCTTTTCCATCGAACTCAAGACTTCAGCAGCAGAGCCAGCAGACGGCACAGTGCTGCAGGTTGACTCCATGGCACAGTGCTGCGGGTTGCGAGTCCAGGTTGGTGTATAAGAGGTCTTAGATGTCATTTCTAACATTCCTTCCTGAGTATTCATTGGAATATGTCTTCCTTATGACCTATGTGTATTTTATAATCTTTTTAAAAATTATTTTATTTATTATTTTTATTTTATGTGTATGAGCATATTGCCTGCATGTAGGTAAGAGCACCCGTGTTGTGCAATGCCTGCAGAGGACAGAAGAGGTTGTCGGATCCCCTGGAACTGGAGTTACAGACAGTTGTTAGCTGCCATGTGGGTGCTGGGTTTCCAACCCAGGTCTTTTGCAAGAACCGTCAGTGTTCTTAACTGCTGAGCCATCTCTCCAGCCCCCACCTATGCGTATTTTATGAAAAACAAAACAAAACAAAACAAAAAAAGAATCAGTAGTTCCACATTTGTTATTAAAATCAGTCTTGAATTGTTAAGTCATCTGAAACATATTTGAATTGTGAAATTGGCTTTAATAGCATTTAAGGTCTGAGATGCATGGGAGCCTATGTCTAAAATGTGCTTAGTTTTTTTTTCTAACAATGTAATATATAGGCATAGTGCAAATGTTGAAAAAACCTCATAAAGCAATAGAAATTGTATCTTCACACAGGAAAAATTTGATGTAGCTTCCCAAAATATATTTTATTTTTAAAAGTATTGGATTATTTTTATTTTATGTGTATGAGTGTATTGTCTGCATGTATGTAGGTGCATCTGTGTCATGCAATGCCGAAGAGGTCACAAGAGGACATCGGATTTCCCTGGAACTGGAGTTACAGATAGTTGTTAGCAGCCATGTGGGTGCTGTAACCCAACCTGGGTCCTCTGCAAGAATACCCAGTGCTGGAGCCATGTCTCCAGCCTCCCAAAATATATTTTCTAGAGTCTCTTATATTTGTATATTTTACAAAATTAAAAAATCACACCATGTATTTTTATATTTTGCTTTTAGAATATCAGCATGTTAGCCAAGAGTGGCCCGTACGTGTAAGCCAAGCACTGGGGAGACAGAAAGGTTAGTGCAAGTTTGCAGTCAGCCAGGCCTCCATAGTGAGGTCCTGTCCCAAAGGAACCCAAAATAACAGCAGCAAGCAACAATAAATAAATAAAGACTTTATCACGGAAAGTTTCCTGTATTCTTGCACATTCTCCAAAAAACCATTATGCGTTTAGTGGCAATGTAGTTCAGTTACACATACAGTGCTTTTCTAGCATGTGAGGCCCTGCGTTCAACCTTCAGCATTGCGAAAGCAAAAAGCAAACCAAGCAAGCAAAGAATAAGACAGACAACTGAATAGCGTTCTACTTATAAAAGAGCATGATTTAATTAACCACTGATTTCAGTCATTTTGATGGTTTCCATTGTCTTCCTGTCACAATTCTATGGGGTCTTTTAAAAATTTTATTTAATGGACTCTGATATATAAACATTTGAAAATTGCCCTGTTCTGACTTTTTTCTAGTTCCCTGTCTAGAACTTGTGATGCTAATTACTCTTGCCTTTACTTCTCCTTCACATTTCTGATTCATGATTCAAGACTTTTTTCCCCCCTTAGAGACAAGAGTTATATCATTTGGGAGTCTTTTAGATAAACCCACTGAAGGGGTTCTCCTATTGCCTCACCCTGTGTCCCTGTTCAGCGTGGAAGAAGCCAGAGCGACCGACCGGTCTGCATCCCTATTCCCTATTGGCAATTTGGGTAACCTCTTCAGAGGCTGGTGTGATAAGAATAGGAGGTAAGAATTGGCTAGGCAGTTAGGGTAAAAGGACCACAAAGAAATGTAACCAGTATCTTGGCTAAAAGTCAAAATGTCCTTGGGCCTGTTAGCAACATACTCTGTTCCAAAGGCCAAAAACATCAAAAGTATTTGGGAATTTGTATCTAACCCTTAAAAGATTTTAGGGTTACCTCTTCAGAGGGGAGAATGTTGGAGGGGAGGGAATGGGCATAGATTTGATCAAAACACCTTATATGCATGTATGAAATTCTCAATAAATTATTTATGTAAAAAAAGAAGAGGGAAGCCACAGCTCAGCTCACAGGAGGGGAATCACAGCTCCAGCTTACAGGAAAAAAACACAGCTCAGCTCAGAAGAAGAGCCATAAATCGACATGTCCCCATATTCCCTCTCAATTTCTTGTTCTATTTTTTAAGTGCTGGTAGCACACACACACACCCACACCCACACGCACCCACACACCCACACCCACACACCCCCCCACCCC
>NW_008332592.1:601946-626122 GCF_000622305.1 Nannospalax galili
ATGGATATAAAGTCATCAGGTAGATTTCACTGGTAATGTTTATCACCTCTACTATTTAACATGAAGTAACATTTTTTTTAATTTTTAACAACCTCATGATTAGAAGAAGCATTTTATTACAGCTGTAACATATTCAGTAACACACCCCAGAGCAAGAGTACATCTCTTTCACAAGTGGCTGTAAGTTTTTAGGTTCACAGTTCAAGTCCCACAAGTAAAGTGTTGAGATTAGGTTGTGCCCTGTACTAAGTTACTCCACAGTGTGTAAAACAGTGTTTCGGGGATGGTGGCTCGCCCTGGGTAACTCTATTTTAAGCAGCTTTGGCTTCATTTTGAGTCAAAACACAGAGGCAGGGTGACTCTGCACCTTGTTGGCCATACAAACAGCGCCATCTATCTGTTAGCGACCATGAGACACAGACTGAATGAAGACTTACTCCTAACAGTAACAAGGATGGCACCCTGTAAATTTATCAGGGCAACTTGGGACCATAGAGGATATAGACCTGCTAAAATCACATTAGAAAAAACAGACCTTAAAACTTATCAAACACACTGGACCGAAGAAAGGGTGCAGCACCCTTACCTAGACCCCATAAAGAGGAGGACACCCAACACTGTAATCTAATCCTTAGGTGCCTTATATCTGGTGATCCAGTGTGTCCAACAAGGGACTGGCAGGCAGAAAACTTCAAATTATTCCGGGAACTTCAGCTTGGTTTGGTCTCTGCTGTTGACATGGCCAACTCCGAATGCTGCCTGTCTGTCCGTCTGTTCATCAGTTTGTCTGTTTGGACCCAGTCCTGCCTTTGCTTCTATGGTGTCTGTGGCCCACCTGACAACTTGACTTGACCCTGAAGCTCAGTTCAACTTTGACCCTGAAACTTGGCTTGACTCTGTGTCCAGACTAATTATCACTGCCTCGGACAGATTTCCTTAGTATTTAACTACTTCACTGACTCTCTGTGTCTGCACCAGTTCTTGCTTCTGCCTTCTAGTAAGGCCTCTTTGGAACTACCTGAACTTGGCCGTGGCCTGGTTGACTCTTTTGCACGCATACTGTAATGTACATATTTGCATCCATACAGATATATTTACTGTGTGATGTGTGATGTGTGAGCTCATGGTTAATAGTAGCTGAGATTGGAATAAAAGAGCCTATGTTTGCCTCAGTGAGCTTTCAAGGGAAGTCGGGACTACACGGCATTGCAGCAACAACATCTCTGTAGCTTGTGAAAGTGCTGTTATGCAATAAATTCTGACTTTGTGGAATGACACGAGTATGTGTGCCTGCGTTTCTGACATAGCATGCTGGTAACATGGAGTGACTGATACTGTTTGTTCTCAGTAAAATACCAGTGACCCCTGGGTTGCAAAATCCCAAGGACGCATTTCATTTTTGTAATATCTGATTTCTCAGAAGGGTTATGAACACAGCACTTACTTTTTCACACGGTTCTGCAATTTCAGTAGCAACATCCGTCTCCCTCTCTTTTTTTCTTAATTCATCATACCTACTTCCATGGCTTTGAGGACAAGCTCTGTGGATAATTCACGCTACATCTCATGGCTCTTCCGCATTCAGATTTCTTGTCTTTCCTCTTTTGGGACACTGAGGGCCACACCTCAGGCCTCATGCAGGCTATGCAAGAGTTCTGCAACTCAAACTCTGCCGCTCAGCCGTACCAGGTCCACATTTCTTTTTCAACCTTTTAATTAATTAATTAGTTTGCCGTTTTGATATCTTTACTTGGGGTGTTTGCAGGCATGTCTCAAGTAACATCTTCAGACTCGATCTCCTTGTTTCTTTCTAGCCTGTTCTTCTGGGGCTGCTCTATCAGTTAACACCCTGTCATCCCAGTTGCTCAGTTACTGCATTGTCTGGTTGTCCAGTTACTCACTCTGGGAACTGACTCTTCATGGCAAATACCTTACATCGTCACAAATTGCGTATTCAAAGTGGATCTCAAGTCTCTCTTTGCTCTCTTTCTTCCAGTGCGACATCTCATACCGTCACTGTTTTAATGGTGCTTTATAAAGACAAAGACCGAACAGAGGAGATTGATTTTTATGAGGCCAGGAAATGAGAACACTGATCTGAATATCAGAATGTCTTGACGGGGTCAACTTGTCTTAGATGTTTTATAGGGATAGCTAATTTACATCTGCGATTGTTTCCAATCAGAGGACATCTTAATTACCTGAGTCAGGATGTTTTTCTCAGTGTCTAGCTAGTTTCAGAATGACAAACAATTCTAACTCAGCTATCTGTTCATGAGATAAGTATGAGAGGTTGTGGTCTAGGAGGAGGATATGTGTTTGTAGGGCCACAAGTGAGTGGGGTCCCATGTCTCCCAGTCTTATGGAAGGAAAAGTAGCAGAGAATCATGTCTAAGTCACTGGGAAGGGTTGTCCTCTGTCCTAAACCGTTTCTAGAAGCACAAAATATTGAGGAGCTCTTTGTCACTGTTTTCCAGAAAGTAGGGGGCCATGCCAAGTTCATTAATACAGCTTTTCAGTTAATCTTGTATCCTTTATCAAGTTGATAAAGGAAGATGTCTTTCTTTTAATTCGTGGTTTTCATGACCCTGAAAATCTGTCACCTAAAGATGGATTCATTAACCACATTTTTTTCTGTAGTGCATTGTCTTCTATCAAATTTTCACTCGGAGTATTTATCTTATTAATTAGTTTTGAGTTATTTACATGTTAATGGCACAGGTCCTTTGTTAACCTGTGACAGGCTCAGCTAACATGAGCCAGGCTCTGAATTCCCTTCTGACTTTTCTGTCCTGACTTTTTGTCCTTTGTTCTGTGGCTCTGCCTACTTGGCCCCATTTAAACAAGAATCCTGCTGAGTCAAAATTCTCATCTTTGTGATGTGGTGAATTTCCTTATCCATCACCCTCAATAACTTGTCACACTATCTTGACTCTAGGGAGAATCCCATCAAGTTGGTTCAGCCAGAATCCCTCTCACCGCTGTCTGCCCCTTAGGTATTTTCCATCTGCTGACTCCTCAACCTCTACATCTGTCTTGACCTTCCTCTTGACCTAGTTGTACTTTGGGTTGAGACTGAGCTCCACCTTATAACAATACTCACTGTAATAGCAACTTCCTAATAGAGTCCACCTTCCTATTCTTTAACAAGTGCTGAGAATATTTTTTTCCTTTAACTTGCGATAGAGATTTTCCCAGTTTGCCTTGTTTATTTATTTACTTATTGGGACAGGATTCTATTCAGTTGCCCAAGCTTGCCTCAAACTTCTGGGCTCAAATGAATCCTTTGCTTCAGTATCACGAGAAGCTGGAAGCACAGGTGCATATCCACATAACTTTTATTATTAAAAGACAAGAATAATGGGACTGGAGAGATGGCTCAGTGGTTTAGAGCACTGGCTGCTCTTGCAGAGGACCCAGGTTCAATTCCCAGTACCCACATGGTGGCTACAACAACCATCTGTAACTGCAGTTCCAAGGAATCGGATGCCCTCTTCTGACTCAATGGGTATTGCATGAAAGTAATGAATAAAAAGTAATGCATAAAAGTAATGAATAAAATATTAAAAAGACAATATTGATTTATCTTATTGTTTCAACCTTTTTATGTTTAGAAAGTTTTCATCTTTATATGAGATCATAGACTTTAAAAATATGTTTTGTTCTTTTTATCATGTGATTTTACTTTGTTTAATGTATATGACAGGATTATAGTTGTTATTTTGCTCATATACATATATACATACATACATACATACATTTAAGGCTAAAGAAACATTTTATTCATTGAAATAATACTAAATAATAGGAATATAAAATGGTTGGGAATTTTTTTTTTTTTTTTTTTTTGGTCTTTTTGAGACAGGGTCTCCCTGTAGCCTGAGCTGTCCTGGAACTCACTATGTAGACCAGGCTGGCCTTGAACTCATAGAGATCTGCCTGCCTGTGCCTCCCAAGTGCTGGGACTACAGCACTTAAATGAGTTCAAAATTTCATTTCTTTGCTTTTATGTTACAAGCCAGGCTATGCCCCAGCTGTCTTTGACTAGGGGTCTTATGGAGGTGGGTAACTGGAGGAGGAAGGCAGAAGGCAGCATTCTATTCTATTCCTTCTGTTCTGAGTCTCAATATTTACTCATGGCCTGGTGATGGGGTAGGAATACACAGTACCATTTTACTATGTACTGTATATCAAGAATTTATAGTTGGACAGAATCACCCTTTTAAAAGAATGCTAAAGATGTGACACAATAATAAATGCATGCTTAGCATGAACAAGGACCTGGGTTTACTCCCTAGCACTGAAGAATAAAAAAAGGACAAGAAAGGGCTGGAGGTCTGGCTTGAGGCCAGTACAAGAGCAAAGAGTCCTGGTTTCAATGAACAGCACCAAAAAAAACGTTTGATGATAGCAATAATTGTAGCAACAGTGGAAATGCTTTGCAATACTCAATTGTATGTCATTTTTGTCTTCAAACATCAAATAATTTCTTGTCATTGACAGCAAAGATATCATTATCCCCATTTTGTAGAACAAGCTGCAGATCACAGAGTTCAATCTGTTTGCTTTGACTGGAGCAGCTAGAAGAGGATGGGCCCTCGATTGCAATCTAGTGTTGAAGTAACTTTTCTAGTTGTTGTGATAGAAACTACTTAAGGAAGGATGGGCTTATTTTGGCTCATGGTTTGAGGGTACAGTCCACTATAGTGGGGGGCATGGCAGCAAGTGTAGAAGGCAGTTGGTCACATTGCATCCTCAGTTGAGAAGGAGAGAGGAGTGGATGCTTGTGCTCAGTTTACTGTCTCTTTACTACTTAGTTTGGGACTTAGGTCAATTGAATGGAGCTACTCACATTTAGCGTGTGTCTTCTCATCTCTTTGAATCCACCCTACAATCTCCCTCACAAACCTCCCCTGCAGGGGTCTATAGCCCGTCAAGTTGACAATCAATATTAGCTATCACATTTAGATTTTAAAATGACCAGTCCTATATTGTTCAATTATGTGTTAGTGATTAAAGTAGAACCTTGTAAGAATGGAATGTTATTTTTGTTGTTACCCTGTGCTGTGAAATGAGATTGCTTGCATTTCAAGTCCTACTGGTTTTGTGTGAGGCATTTACTCACTTTAAGATGTATCAATTTGAGATTGGAAATACTAGTCAAATTTATAGCAATGCATAAACAATTACTCTGACTACCCCAGAATAGACTCAATATTTTCCAAATTTATTTCCCTTTCAAATAGCACAGAGTTGCAATACTATCAGTGCTGATGGGAAAGCGCCTACAGTCACTGACTTGGTTTCAAGTCTATTATGGCTCAAAGTTCAAGCTGAAGGTTTTGGCTGAGTCCCGTACTTTAAACTGAAGCGTCTTTTAAAAATGAAATTGTTCTTCTTAAAGAAAAGATTCTCAATAATGCTATTATGTCTTGTACTGTAATATTTTTTGGCTCCAAACTTCTTGAAAACTAATATTCAATTTCTGTTTCTGGTGGGTCTGGAATTCTGGGTATTGGCAAATATTAGAAAGCAGTCATACTTCATTCCTGACTGGCTTCCAGTTGAGAAATCGAATAGCACTAATGTCAGATGACTAGCTTGCTGTAGACATAATGAAGCCAGCAAAATGAAATCTCCCAAGGGTATATTATAATGTTCTTTACTTTTTGTCTTTAAAGTACAACCTGAGTCATCTGATTGTTTTTGCCATGGACAAAAAGTGAGCCAGGATAAGGGAGTATGTCTGTAGAGAAAAGAAAAAGCCTCAGATAAGTGAAAGTGAGTAGGGAGAACTGAAAAACACCTTAGACAAAGATACTGCTATCCTCCAGTCTTCCTCTTCCAGCATTATGCTCCATTTAACACTTGCAATGTTAGTGAGCATGACTGTGCATTGATTGTTGTATTTTTAAAACTATTTTATTATTTTTGTGTGTATGCCTGTATGGCCTGCATATAGGTAAGTGCACCCACTCTGTGAAATGCCTATGGCGGTCAGAAGAGGCTGTCAGATCTCCTGGAACTGGAGTTACGGACAGTTGTTAGCTGCCTGTGGTTGCTGGGATTCAAACCCGGGTCTTCTGCAAGAACAGACAGTGTTCTTAACCACTGAGCCATCTCTCCAGCCCCTGAATGTTGTATTAAAAAATGTGTTTTCTCAGGGTCTGTAGCTCAGTTTTTAAGGGTGAGATCTCAAACCTAGTTTTAATAGACTTATAAAAACATTTTATAAGTAGATAACAGAGGGAAGATAGATAACCTAGGAGATAAACACTACATATGGATCTTTCTAGGTTTTAAAAAAATTATAGCAATTCTTATTTTTATTTTCATTTCCATGGCAACACACTAACGAAGTCTAGACAAAGTCCCCAAAATTAAAATGTAACCTTTTCTTATCAGCTTAAAATTTTTTTAACTCTCTCTATACTTTAGCATAGTAATGATTCTCTTTATTATTAAAATGTTTACTGCAGAAATCCTGGAAAATTTAGGAATATGTAATTGTGATGACCCATAACTCTATCACTCAAGTCAAAATTCATTCCACTGTGGTCTCTTGTTTTTGTTTTCTCTATTATACACAAACATGGTTAAAACATTTGAGATAATCCAAAGACTCTGATTGTCTTTTCTTCCTCATGTTCCTCTTATAGACGATAGCCAGTATTGATCTACATCATGAAAAGTGTGTGGAAGCAAGACCAGGTATTGATATATTATAGAAGAACACAGAACCTTGGAAAACAGCTATAGCCAAGAAATTCTTCCTGTTATTCCATTTTATTGCTCTGTAGATCATTGTATTTCTAGATGCTTAAAAATGTGGCAGGAGAGATGGCTCAGTGGTTAAGAGCACTTACTGCTCTTGAAGTTCCCAGCACTCACATAGTGGTTCATAACTGCCTGGAACTCCTGTTCCAGAGGATCCAATACTGTCTTCTGGCCTCTGCAGTCTCCTGCATGCATATGGTTCACATATACGCACACAGCCTCCCCCCGCCCCAACTCTTTAAAAAAGTTTGCTCAGTGAATATCAAATTTCAGGATAAAAAATACAATGGACCAAAAATAAAAAAGATCATTATCTTCACCTCCTTCCTTTGTTATGAGTCCACCAAAAAGGAGATACCAACATGGAACCAACCCGCAAATAAAAAACAACTGAGATGAGATACTAGTAAGGGAGAAACAGGAGTGATCTGGGACAGGCTATGAGGCCTTGTGAGGCCTCGAGACTGATGCAATCTGACCTCTATGAGGGGAGAGTACAGGAAAGGGGATTGGACATAGGAAGTCCCAAATCGCAGGGTGGGCGTAAAAAACTCCCATCAAGAGGTTCTGTGATAGTTCATCTTCATTGCCAACTTGGCTGAATTTAGTATCACTTAGGAGACAACTTTTGGTCATGTCTGTGAGGGTGTGACCAAAGAGGCTTCACTAAGGAAGGAAGATCCATCCTGAGTATGAATGAGCGCTACCGTCTTCTCCACTGGGGTCCCTGACTGAATAAAAGACAGAAAGCAGTTGAGTATCAATATTCGTTTGTCTCTGCTTCCTAACTGTACTCAATGCGCACAGTTGCCTCACACTCCTGTGGTCATGTCTGCCTTCTGTGATGGATTATATATTAAAACCATGATTCAAAATAACCTCTTACTTCCTTAATGTGCTTTTTGCTAAGTATTTTGTCACAGCAATGAGAAATAACTAACACCGTCTTCTATCACAGGAGCCCCACCTCTTGCAGGAAGTCATAACTGAGAGCAGCCTGCTTGGGTGGGTGTTGCCTTAGTTTAACACTCATAGTCATGGGAGTTTCAGAGGGTAGAAGACCTTCCATCCTGTTTTTTTGTGGCATTTCAGTGTGTATTTGCACTAGAGTGGTGTAGAAATTTGCTTGGTCACTGGATTCTGCTATAAGGTTTTTAAGCTGGCAGCCATACATCAATACACATCCCTTCTCCCCACCTAGGCATCTGTGACAGTCAAGGCTTTTTGACTTTTCTCTTGCATATGTTTACTTTATTATTATTATTATTGTTATTATAATAATAATATTATCATTATGTGTGTGAGTGTGTGTGTGTGTGTGTGTGTGTGTGTGTGTGTGTGTGTGTGCGCGTTTGCATACCCATACATCTCAGCACATGTTAGCAGCTCAGAGGTCAACTTTGTGAAGTTGGTTCTTTCCTTCCACCTGTACATGGCTTTCGGGGATCTAACTCATGTTGTCAGACATTTGCAACAAGCTCTTTGACCCACTGAACCATCTTCCTGGTCCTGTTTTGGCTTTTTCAAATGCTTTTGCTCTTATCCATCCCTACCACAGTGTGTTGGGTCTCTGAAGATCTCAGGTGGACTACCACAATGATGCTCTGCTGGTCTTTCTTCCTGTGGTCATTAACACCCTAAGGACCGACTCCATACTGCCAGAGAGCCTTTTCTAAGATATAGCTCACTGTCTTGTTTAAAAGCTTTTCATGGTTTTCAGTTGCTTTTAAGACAAATTCAGAATTCCTTAATCAAAGCAGCAAATGCCTTTCTGGCCGCAGTTCTGGCCACTCTGTGCCTGTCAAACGCTCCTAGAACCATCCTGGAGTTCTCACAAACCCTCCTGGCAAGCTCTTTCCAATCTCTCTATGCCTTGGACCACATTTTTTCCTTTGCCTGGCCTTCCCATCCTGTGCTGTCCTCTGAGGAGCATAAGTTTACTGCCACCTCCTCCAAAGATGAAAAAGTGCATGTATATTGTTCTATTTACTTCAGAAACTTATAGTTACACTGAAATATAATACACACCTCGTAAATTTACCCCATTTCAAATGTTCAATGCCTCACGATATTCATAACCCACTTTGGAACTTCTTCATCTCTCTAAAAAGAAATCTCCTCTTAATTAGTGGTCATTCTCTTTTCCTGCATCCTCAGTTTCTGGCAAGCACTAATATGCATTCTGTCTGTATTCGCCTGTTTGAAATGTTTCATATAAATCATGAAACGTGACCTTTTCTTGCTCGCTTTTTTCCCATTAGCATGATGTTTTCAAGGTTTGTCATTTTATAACACATTAGTACTTCCTCTGCATTGTAGTATAATGCTTCACTTATTGTAAAACAATAGCTTATTGAGCATATATATATATATATATATATATATATATATATACATATATATATAGCTAAAAGTTACTTGACAATCAGCAAAGCCAGACAGGCAATACCTTCAGTTGAGTTGTTGGCCAGGATGGATAAAGGCTCTTCCAGATAAGCTGCACCATTTAAAATTATTTATTTATTTTTATATTTATTTATTTATTTATTTTGACACAGGGTCTTCCTGTAGCCCCAGCTGGTCTGGAACTTACTATTCAACCAGGATGTCCTTGATCTCACAGAGATCACCTCCTGTCTCTACCTCCAGAGTGTCAGGACAAAAGGTGTGCTCCACAACTCCCGGCCACTTAAAATTCTTATCAGCTGTGTACGCATGTTTAACTTTCTCCATTTTTGTTAATATTTGTTATGGTCTTTCTTTTTGGTTCAGACATCCAAGTGAGTGGGAAGTGATAACTAACTGTGGTTTTAAGTTGCATTTTTCTGGTGGTTTAACAGTCTTTATAAAATGGAATTCAGCCGAGCGTGGTGGCATGAGCCTCTAGGCTCAGGACTCACAGAAGGGTACAGCAGGAGATCATGAGTTCAAGGCCATTGAGATGGCTATGTAGTGGGACCCTGTTTCAAAATAAACAGGCAAATAAACAACCCAGGTGCCATCTCCTCTCCTACTCTTTCCTCACCTCTTAATTGGCTTTATTTACACTTTGGAAGTTGAGGCGCTTTTACCCAGATTATTATTCTGATTCCTTTTCTATATTTTCTTATATATTTACGGATTAGTACTTCTGTCTCCTTCCATGTGCAAATATTGATAAACTTTTTTGGTTATTTTTCAACTGCTTTTCAAGGTCTGCATTTCTAATTTTCAAAGGTCAGACCTTCTAACTTCTGATCCCTCTCCTAGGCTCTTTAATGAGTAGACAAAACAATAAGGCATGCACAGACATGTACAGGCATGCACCTGTGAGGTATGTTTAGAAGTGTGTGCCTCTGTGTGTGTGTGTGTGTGTGTGTGTGTGTATGAAGGTGGAGAGGTTACTAACAGTTATGTGTTTTTTTTTTTATTTTGAAGGGAAATTACTCTGGAGGTCAAAAAGCAAGAACAAATCTCCTATAATCCTGGAATTAAACACTGGTCTGGAGAGCAAAGCTCAGAAAAGAACTTCCTTTTCTCCCCCTTCTCCTTTCCTTCTCTTCTCTAGCTTCAAAAGCATTTCTGGACCTCTTGTTCTTTGCTGGGTATTGTTAAAGATAATGTAGACAACAGATAAATGTGAATGTGAAATAAACTCCTCAGCGCAAGAAACGAATCGGGATTGAGAAGAAGGGATGAGAAGAGGGGAAGGGAACAGAAAGGGGCAGAGGGAGGAGGACCAGGGCCACGCGGTCAGCTGCAGGACCATATCACAGCCAGCAGCAGCGCCGTGTCTGAGCCAGCTGGGCCTGCGGAGAAGGGAACAATGAAGAATTCTGGAGTGGTAGGGGAAGGGTCTTTATTTTATCTGAACTGTTTCTCAGGTGCAGTGATGCGCTTCGGGATCCATGGTCATTGTTCCTACAATGCATTTTGGTTTTTAGTTGAGATGTTTTGCTTTAGTTAGTCAGGTTTTCAGGTACAATTTACAGGAGATAAAATTCACCCTTTTTAGTGGAGTTATAAGGCAGTTTATTTTTAAATTTTTTTAAAAATTTTATTTGTGACTGTTGTGGTTGCATCTATGTAAGTGCATCTGTGACATGTGGTGCCCATGGAGGCCAGAAGAGGAAGTCAGATTCCCTGGAACTGGAGTTATAGACAGCTATTAGCCACCATGCGGGAGGTGGGATTTGAACCCAGGTCTTCTTCAAGAGCAGCCAGTGTTCTTAACTACTGAGCCATCTCTCCAACCCTTATAAGATAGTTTAAAATGTAATTATTACCAGAGTCAAGATACAAAGTATAAACTAATTCTATTATTGCCCTCACTAACATTTTCTACTACCCCTAGTAACCCATTTTTCTTCCATTTCAGGCCCTGGCCACCACTGATCTGTCGTTAGAGCTTTGTATTTTACTAAGTGATATAATTAGAGTCATAGAACATGAAGCCTTTTTAGCCTGGTCTTTTTCTTAGGGTAGTATTTTGAAATACATCCATTTTGTAGTATATCAATAACACATTCCTTTTTATTGCACAGATGCGCTACAGCGTGTTGGTCAGTCTCACAGTCAAACGATATTTGAGTTTTTGGAAATCCTGAATAACTATCAGTAGGTTTTTGTGTAAACACAAGGAACTGTGCTTCTTGTGTAATTATTTGGGAGTGAGGCTTTGAACCCCATCCTAAACACATGTTTAACTTCCAAAGGGGCTGTGCCATTCTGGTTCTTACTGGTAGTAGAGAGGAGGTGCAGGGCTCTACTCTGGTCTTCAGAGAAGGGCAATGTCTTTCGTCTTTCTGGTTGCTGATAGAGTTGTAGCATTACTTACTCCATCCCTCTGCCCCCTAAATTTTCAGTGAGTACTGTGCCTGTTCACTCCCACGTGGTGGTGGCTGTGGTGGAGGACAAGGAAAATGAAAGAGTTGGGAAGCATGGCCCTGATTCTACTATGTGTGTCCACATGGCAGGACAGGTCTGGGAGGAGGACTAGAATCTGGGACTCCAGAGGTTCCAGCAACATGATAAGCTCTGGCTCAGACTGGAGAGTGGCAGAGATGTGATCCAGAAGAACAGCAGGACTCAGTGGATGTGGGGAGTGCAGGTGACTTTTCTCAGGATGCAGAGGAAAGGACCCAACTCCAGCATACTGAGGCAGTAGGCAGCCAGGTTGGATCAAGTACGGACAGTGCTCCTGGGAGACAGAAGACAATTGTGAGGGTGGCTGTAATTAGACATACACAACACACTATGTAATTAAGGCAAATCCATATAAAACTCCACTCCTAAAAGGACCCCAGCCGCAGAGGAATGAACAAACACAGCTGAATGAGTTTCAGTTATCAGCAGCGTTTTCACAGAGCTTCAGTCTAATTATTACATTAGGGGCCTGAAGGTTTCTTAGGAATATAAATATGATCTTGTGATTGCAGTGATCTCCCCATGTCTTAAGTGACAACATCAGTTTTAGTGATGAATGCATGCTAATGGGAATGCATAAAATAGATAAAGCAATTCCAGTATTTTAAAGTAACTCCCAACCTGGCTGCGTATGCTAATCACTTGGGAAGATCTCAAAAAACACTTCTGTCTGCCCAACCTTAGAAAATTTGACACACTGGGTTTGGGGCAAATATAAGATATTGGGATATTTTTAAACTTCCCCAGATTATGTGACTGTGTAGGTAGGATAATTTTTTAAAAACTGCTTTTGGTGCTAAGGATCGAACCTAGGGCTTCATATGTGCTGAGCATACATTAAATCACCCAGCTACATCCTTCATTCCATAAATTCATTTTTTTTAACTTGGTGAACCAATGAAGCATTTTTTGTTACTTACAGGAAGCTCAATTTTTTATTGTGATGAAATATAATACACATAACATAAATGTTGCTATTGTAATTCTTGGTGTATAGAGTTCATTAGTATTATGTTCACATAACAAATTATTATGAGTTCTTTTGTAACTGTTAACAACTGTCTCTAGAAAGCTCTCCTTAACTACATCATTGTGTATGTTAAACAATAACTGCCTGTTCCCTCTTCCCCGCATCAGGTAAGCAGCAATCTCTGTTTCCACTCATTTCCCTGTAGCATGGAGCTTGCATTAGAGCAATCACTTTTGTGGGGTAGGCATGTCCTCTGGGACAGTCACTTCTCCCAACCAATCAGTGAGCTTCAATTGCATAAGGGGAGTGTCTAAAGACAGGCGAGGGGGTGCTGAGAAAGTCAGGATGCATGGGAAAGTTGCCAAGATGGGAAAGCTTAGCTGAGATGTAAAAACAAGGCCCACAGGGGATCATGCCTTTGTAAGTAATCCTTTCTAGATGTCAGTCTGCGTTAGGACTGTGTCACCCTGGGGGTCCCAGAGAGTGCGGGCAGTTCTCTCAGGGGAGAATTTGGCACAACTTTGTATTTGTTCTTTGTTATTTCACTTTGCATACTGTCTTCATGTTCATAATTCATTCAGATTGTGGCTTATGTGAGAATTTTCTTCCTTCCCAACACTGAATAATATTCCATTGCATGAATATATTTTGTTTACTCACTTATCTACCACTGGATAGATATTTGGGTTGTGCTTGTCTCTTGGTTGTAAATGACGCTGCTGTGAGCACTGGCACACAAAACTGTTCCAATATCTCCTTTTAGTTTTGGTGGGTATGTTTCCAGAGGTGGGACTGCTGGATCATACGATAATTCTATGTTCAATTTATTTTATTTTACTTTTTAATTAGTTTAAAAAGTTTGACAGTTTCATACTCGTGTACAACACACTGGAATCACATTTCACCCATTCCCTGGTCTTAACCCCTCCCTATCAGCTTTTGGAAGAACTGGCGTCCTTTTTCCATATAGACGGCCCATCCTAGTTTTAACTTTCTGTTTCTGTGATAGAATTCCATGACCAAAAGCCACTTAGGGGAGAAAAGGGTTTACTGGCTTATAACTCCAGACTATCACTGAGCGGAAGTCAAGGCAGGCACTTGTCACATCACATTAACAGCCACAGCACAGAGAGTGACCATGCATCCTTGCTCACTTGCTGATGCGCTGCTAGCTATCCTCAGTCTTCCACATTTTAGGACCCAGGGTGGGTCTTCCTACCTCAACTGATAGTCAAGACAATCCCCCACAGACCGGACCACAGGCCAATCTCATCTACTCAGGCCCTCAATTGAAGTTCTTTTCTCTGATGATTCTAGATTATGTCTATGTGACTTAAAACTGACCAGCCCACTGTTTATTTTACATTCTCATCAGCAGTGCACAAAGGGTTCCTGTGCTTATCAATAGTTGTTATTTTCTATTGTTATTTCAAGGTGTTCCTGTGCTTATCAATGGTTGTTATTTTCTATTGTTATTTATTTATTTATTTATTTATTTATTTATTTATTTATTTATTTATTTATTTATTTATTTAGTATGAGGTGGGGTTTCTTTATGGGTTTGGTCTGCCTTTTCTAAATCATTAATGATGTTATTTTATGGGCTTATTGGCCATCAATATATCTTCTTTGAAGAAATACCTACTTGTAGCAGTGCCTCATTAATGAGAAACTTCACTCTTTGAGTAGTTTTACCAAGAGTGGGTCTGGTCTTGTTCTGAGGAATTCTAATTCCTCTCAGAACTGTTCTCTCAGAACTGAACTCTTTTCTGTTGTATTCTACTGTATTTTATTCTCCTTTTTTCTACTCTTTCTTACTCTACTATCTAACAAAGGGTTTCTCTTATGTTTATTGAACAGCATATCAAACATGGTATGAACAATCTTTGATAGCAGTTTTACAAAGAGAGATGTTGTTTTTCTGACCCTACTGACTCAGAACAGCACACACAATCACAGACAGATGTCATCAACCTAGTCCTCCATTTTGCCTGTAACATCTGTGGGGGAGATTTTGTTTATGATGTCATTGTTGTTTTCAGTGTCGTCACTGTTACATCTCATGTGCACATATATTGTCCTGAATCAGGGGCATAACTGAGTCACAGTTAAGTAACACGATATAAGATTAAAGCTATGCAGTCAGCTGAAATTTTAAGAGTTAGTGTCATGAGGATTCCAAATCATTGTTTGACTGATTACATTATTTTTCTTAGAAGGAGTACAGAGTTTTAAATGTTTTCAACACATATGATTAATTTGATTTACACGGTTATGTAAAATTTTGAACTGCAAAGACTTGTTACAATGTCTTTTCCATTAAAGCCATTCCTATACTTATTCAAGTCATCTGTCTGTATTGTAATTGGGCTGTTTGTCATTGAGTGAGAATACTTTTAATGCTTCTTTAAAGCCATAATGCTCATGCTTTTGAAACCAAGGCTGGAGTGCATTCTCATGTTGTTTCATTGTGATGCTTCTCACAAGCTTGCTTATTCTGTAGTGGTTTTCATTTGGATAATTGGTAGGCAGTAAAAAGCATTTATAGATTCTTTTCTGACAAATATTAAGTTCTAGGAAGGTAGATGGTGTGTCAGAATGTAAGGAAAGGTGCTGCAGATGCATAGATACATCAGAAAATCTCCCAGGGGTGTCAGGTATTTGTTCTGGTGAAACAAATGTCCCCAAAACACACTGTTTTGAACCACCACCACTTAACTCCTGCTGCCTCTGTGAGCTGGCACTTAGGCTTTTCAAAGGGCTGGGCTGCTGGGATCACTCAGGGAACTGCATTCAATTGTCTGCTGCACTGAGCGAGAAAGTTCAAACCGGCTCAATCATGCTGGGGGGCTTCATGGGGATGACTGGGAGGCTGGGAGCATACTCTGTACATGTGATCACTCTCTAGTGGTACCCTGGCCCTGAATTCTTTACATGGCATTTGACTTTCAAAAGTGTAAGAGTGAAAGCTGGGAACTCTCTTCAGATCTAGGTCCAAAAGTCAAATAGTATTAAATTATTGAAATCACAGAGTCTTCCTGGCTTCAAGTGAAAGGGAAAGAGACTGTCTTTTAAAAAAGATTTTCTTGAGACCTTTGCAAACCACCTGAGAGTGCCTGGATCCAGTCTCCACATGGTTATGAGCTTCCCAAATCACACAGTGCCAATCCCCCTACATTGGGACGACATGGGGCCCCTTCCACTACTCTTAAGTTTAGGCTTCTCTGTCCTTCAATAGGGGCCCAGACCTTTGAAGACTGCCTGAGAGTGCCTGGACCAGGCCTGTGCCTGGTGGTGAGCTTCCCAAATCATGCCATACCAATCCCCCTATATTGGGAGCATTTGCTGGCCCTCCCACTGCTCCAGGGCTAGGTTTCTCTGCCCTTTAGTAGGGGTCCAGACCTTTCCAGACTCCCTGAGAGCACCTAAATTGGGCCCACCCTTAGTGAACTTCCCAAAGTATGCTGTGACTGCTCTCTAGCAGATCCAGCATCTTAGGAAGAAGCCTGAGAGTACCTGACTGGCACCTGACTTAGGCCTCTGTGGAAGCTCCTGAGTAGCTGGACTGAAGCCATCTGGTCTCTCCAATATAAAATCAAATGAAGGAACCTGAAGCCTAGACCAACCAGCTTTACCTACCCAATAAGAAAACAACCAAGGCACACCAAGAATACAAAATGACTCAGACTCCAACTCAACAAAGGAAGGCTTGAGTTTCATAACAGAATCACAAACAAAAGAAATCTGCTTGCCAAGATCACAATGGAAAAATAATAATATAGAAAACCAAAATGATATGTTCCCACCAAATACCACCAGCCATAGAGAAGAGCTCTGTAATGAGAACCCCCTAGAGATAACCCAGGACACAGAATTTAAAAGGACAATCAAAACATGATCAGAAAGTTCAATGAATTTAAAGAGCACACAAACAAAATCAAAGAACTAAAAGAATATAGGGATAAACTTTTTACTGAATTGACAAAAGAGATTGAAATGTTGAAGAAAACTCAGGCTGAAATGAAGAAGGAAGTGCAAAACTCAACAGCCAATTTGAAACAAAAGGAGAAAGTCACAGAATGAGTGAAATGGAAAACAGAATATCAACATTGAAGGATAAAGTTGTAGAACTGTACTGCTCAAGCAAAGATAATGAAAAATCTAAAAGAACACAGGAGCGGAATATGCAGGAAATATAAGACATCATGAAAGAATGAATTTATACATCATAGGCATACAGGAAGGAGAAGAATTTAAAGTTAATGGTATCAACCAGATCTAAAACAGGATTGTAGAAGAAAATTCCCCAAATTAAGGAAAGACATACCCATACAATTCAAGAAGCACCTAGAACACCAAATAGGAAGGACTAAAAATGAAACTCTCCATGGCATATCATAGTGAAAACAATAAAGGTACAGAACAAAGAGAGAATACCGAATACTGCAAAAGAAAAACAAGTCACATAGAAAGGAAAACCCATCAGAATTACAGCTGACGTATCAATGCAAACTGTGAAAGCCAGAAGAGCCTGGACCAAAGCATTCCCAGTTCTAAATGACCATAGATGCCAACCCAAAATACTTTACCCAGCAAAACTGTCTATTATAGTTGAAAGGGAAAGAGAAATCTTCCATAACAAGAATAGGCTGAAAGAATGTCCACAAAACCAGCCCTTCAAAGAATACTTGAAGCGATACAGAGAATGGAGAAAGGAAGAGCTATACCCAAGTAGTAACAGAAAGAAACTGAATGAAAGTATAACTGTGGAAACACAGAAGTAGACTAAGAATGCAAACAGAAATCAAAATGATGGCAACCAATACACATCTTTCAATAAGAACTTTAAATATCAATGGACTGAGCTCCCCAGTCAAAGGATACAGACTAAGTGAATGGATTAAGAAACAAAACCCATCCTTTTGTTGTCTGCAAGAAATCCATCTCATCTTCAAGGACAGGCACTACCTTAAGGTGAAAGGATGGAAAAGAATATTCCAAGAAAATGGCACTAAGTGATAAGCAGCAGTTGCAATTATAATATCTGACAAAATAGACTTCAAACTAAAACCAATCAGAAGAGATAAAGAGGGCCACTCCCTTCTGATCAAAGAACAATCGATGAAGAAGATCATACAATCATAAACATATATGCACCAAACTCTGGTGCACCTAATTTAAAAAACAAAACAAAATACTACTACAGGACAGTAAGACACAAATCAACCCCAACTCAGTAATAGTAGGGGACTTCAATACCCTACTATGTCCATCAAACAGATCAACCATACAAAGAATAAACAGAGTGATATCTGAAATAAATGACACTATATAAAAATTGGAAAAACATGCATCTACTAAATATTCCACCCAAGCACCAAAGAATACATTTTCTATTCAGTACCCCACAGAATTTTCTCTATAACCGGTCACATCCTGGGGCTCAAAACAAACCTCAACAAATACAAAAAAAATGAAATAATTCCATGTGTTTTATCAGACCACAACATAACAAAGCTTAAAATCAGCACTGAAAGAAGTGCTAGTAACTACACCAACTCACGGAGATTAAAAAACACACTCCTGAATGATGAATGGGTCAAAGAAGAAATTAAGAAAAAAATAAAATATTACTGGAACTAAATGAAAAGGCTAATACAATACAATAAAACCTCTGGGACACTTTAAAAACAGGCCTAAGAGAGAAGTGCCCACATTAAAAAATCAGAAAGAACACAAATAAATGACTTAACATTGTAACTCAAGACTCTGGAAAGGCAAGAAAAAATGAAACTGAAACCCAGCAGATGAGAAGAAATAACAAAAATCAGAGCAGAAATTAATGAAATAGAAACAAAGAAAATAATACAAAGAATCATTAAATCTAAGAGCTGGTATTTTCAAAAGCTAAACAAGACAGACAGACCCTTAGCCCAGTTAACCAAAAGAAAGAAAGAGACATCACAACAGACAACAAAAAGATCTGGAACATTATAAGGGAATACTTTGAAAACCTATATCCTATTAAATTTGAAAACCTAAAAAAATAGATGGATATCTAAAATCATGGGACTCACCAAAGCTAAACCAAGAAGAGATCAACAGTTTAAACAGACCCATAACATATAATGAAGTTGAAACAGTAAAACAAAAATCTCCCAAGCAAAAAAAATCTAGGCCCAGATGGATTCACAGCAGAATTCTACCAGACATTTAAAGATCTACAACCAATACTAATTAAATTATTTAAAAAGACAGAAACAGGAGAACTCCAAAATTCCTTCTATAAAGCCAGCATCAAATCCAGGTAAAGGCACAATCAAAAAAGAAAAATATAGATCCATCTTCTTAATGAACATAGCTGCAAAAATTCTCAAACAAAATATTTGCAAATTGCATACAAACACACATAAAAAATCATGATAAAGTAGGCTTTATTCCAGAGATGCAGGGATGATTCAGTATATGCAAGTCAATAAACATATTAAATCATATAAATGGACTCAAAGACAAAAATCACATGATCATCTCATCATATGCAGATAAGGCCTTTGACAAAATTCAACATGTTAAAAGTCCTAAAGGAAATTGGAATGGAGGGAACATACCTCAACACAATTAAAGCTATATTCAATAAACCAATACCAACATCATTCTAAATGGAAAAAACTAGAAGCATTTCCATTAAAATTAGGAACCAGAGAAGCTGCCCACTGTCTCTAGTCCTTTTTTATTACAGTGCTTGAAACTCTTAGAGCAAAAAGGGAAGAGAAGGAAATTAAAGGAGCACTGATTGGAAAAGAAGAGGTCAAACTATCCAGACAATATGATACTAGACCTAAGAGATCCCAAAGTTCCACCAGAACTGATCAACACTTTCAGTAAAGTGGCAGGTTACAAAATTAATCTACATAAATCAGTAGTTTTTCCATGGACCAATAACAAGCACTCAGAGAAAAAGTACCTGGAAACCCTCCCATTCAAAATAGCCTCAAAAAAAAAAAAAAAAAAAAACCTCAGCATAAGCCTGACCAAAAACATGAACAATCTCTATGATGAAAATTAAATCTTTAGAGGAAGAGATTGAGGAAGATACCAGAAGATGGAAGGACCTCCCATGCTCATAGATTGGAAGAATTACTATTGTGATAATGGCCATCCTATCAAAAACAATATATAGATTCAATGCAATCGCAATAAAAATCCCTATGACATACTCCACTGAATTAGAAAAAAAACACCCTAAAATTCATATGGGAGCACAAAAAATCTTGGGTAGCCAAAGCAACCCTGAGCACTAAGAACAACACTGGGGGGATTACTATACCAGACCTCAAAGTACACTACAGAGCAGCTAGAGTCATAAAAACAGCATAGCACTGGCACAAAAATAGACATATAGATCAATGGAACATCATCGAACACCTAAACCTGAGTACATGTAATTTCAGACACTTGATATTTGACAAAGGGGACAAGAATATACAATGAAGAAAAGACAGGATCTTCAACAAACGGTGCAGGCAAAACTGGATCTCCACCTGCAGAGGAATAAAACTAGTACCCTTATCTTTCACCTTGCATGAAAGCCAACTCCAAATGGATTAAAGACCTCAATGTGAAATCTGAAACTCTGAAACTGTTAGGCGGCAGTAACCTGCAAGATATAGGTGTAGGAAAGGACTTTCTAAATCAGACATTAGTTTCTCAGGAATTAAGGTCAACAATCAACTAGTGGGATCTCATTAAACTAAAAAGCTGCTGTACAGCAAAAGAAATAACCAAGAAAGTGAAGAGAAAACCCACAGAGTAGGAAGAAATCTTCACCAGCAACATATCTGACTGATGTTTAACATCCAGAATATATGAAGAACTCAAGAAACAAAGCATCAAGAAAACAAATGATCCAATTAAAAATGGGCTAAGGTTTGAACAGAAAGTTCCCAGAAGAAGAAATAAAGATGGCTAAGAAACATCTTAAAAACACTTCAATATCATTGGTAATTAGGGAGATATAAATTAAAACCACCTTAAGATTTACTCTTTCCCCAGTCAGACTGGCTAAGATCAAGAGAACAAATGATACCACATGCTGACGAGGATGTGGAGAAAGGGAAATACTTAATTCACTGCTGGTGGGATTTCAAACTCATGCAACCCCTATGGAAAGCAGTATGGAGAACTCTTAAAAACCTAATAAAACCACATGGCCTGCTTATACCACTCCTTAGTATATACCCAAAGGATTCATCCAATTGCAGGGATACTTATACAACCATGTTTGTTGCTGCTCTTTTCACAATAGCTAAGAAATGGAAGCAACCCAAGTGTCCCTCAACTGATAAGTGGATAATGAAAATGTGGTACATTAACACAATGGAGTTCTACTCAGTGGTGAAGAAAGACGAATGCATGAAATTTGCAGGTAAATGAATGGAACAATGGAACTATAAACTGCTATACTTAGTGAAGTAACACAGACTCAGAAAAACGAAGGCCGTATGTTCTCCCTCATTTGTGGATCCTACCACCAAATCCTTATATGTGAGTATATACCCTGATGTAACTGCAGGAACCAGGAAAATGGAAAAAAAACCAAAAACCAAAAAACAAAAAACAGAAAACAGGGAGGTAAAGGGAAAGCAGGAACTCGAGAGAGAAGAATAGTAGGAGACAGGTGTTGCTAAGGGAGATGTAAAATGGGGGTATTTAAATGGAAGGGGGAGAAGGAGGGTTATACAAGGAAATACAGGGATAAAGGGGAAGGAGCTCAAAAGAAGTGGGAGCATAGCAGACAGGAATTATCAGACAAGAAATGGGGAAAATGGGGACACTTTAAAGGTGGAGGGCTTGGAGGGAGGGTTAGACAGAGAGAGAGAGAGAGAGAGAGAGAGAGAGAGAGAGAGAGAGAGAGAAAGGAGACAATGTCTAGCTAGTATAAAAAAATCAGAGGAACAAGCACTGGGGAATGGCTGGAGGTGCTGACAACACAGTGGACAGTAACAGGGATGACAGAGTATATGGGTCCAGTGTGTGTGTGGGGGGAGGCTATGGGAGGGTTTCATTTGGGAAGTGGGTATATAGATGAATAAGATTGTGTGGGATGTTCTGTATGATAAACACACAAAAAATCAATAAATTTAAAAAAGGCTTATATTTGAGGAGGAAGCATAAAAATTTACTTCATGTTAAATAGTAGAGGTGATAAACATTACCAGTGAAATCTACCTGACGACTTTATATCATACTCAGGTACTAAGGATCTGAATGTAACTGACTGTGACTAGTAATAATCAGGTACATAGAGATTAAAGACACATGTGCAAATATCTAAGCGTTAGTAGCATTAAAAATGTATGAAACAGCATATTTTAAATTGAAATGGAGATCTTCTTTAAAGGGTAAAAATCTCATTCAATTTTATGTCTTACAAGGTTTATACTGAGTTCAATATTGTATAAATGTATTAATTCAACTGTGAATCTAAAAATTTACAGCCACTTTTGAAAGAGATGTATCCTTGCTCTGGGATGTGTTACTGAATATCTTAAAGCTGTAATGAAATCCTTCTTCTAACCATGTGGTTATTAAATTAAAAAAAATTTAAAAAAATCAGAGGAAACCATATTAGTCCAACAACCTAATGACATATTACACATATAGTATCTCTACCTAAGTCCATGTTTATAGCTGAAGTCTACATAACAAGGAACAGTGCCAGACAGGAGAAGCATTTCTTTGAGTTGTTGACCAAGAGACTCCCAAAATAACACAGGTTATTGCCACAGCCCTTGATGGCCTCCCAGAACTTGAAGGTAAGACTCTATTGCTGAAGACAGGGCATACTTCAGACACAGGATTTGGAGCAGTGGAGCTGGAACTGACCTGGAGCCCATCTCCCCTGAAAGCCAGCTCTCGTAGCTTTGGAGAGCATTACGCAAGCTGGTAAGGGAGAACATCAACAACCCCAGCTTCAAGGCCTGATAATCGCATCAGTGACCAGCACAGCAAATGACATTGATGAAGTAGTTGCACTTTTATCTTGGGGTAATCAACAATTATGTAATTGAACTTAAAGCCCACTCAAAGGGAGGAAATTCATGTATAGTAATGGAAATCTAGCCAAATACACAAGGGAGGTCATAGATCTTTGAGAAAAACAACAAGGTTCTCACATCCCTAGACAAATGTAATTTCTTACTATGTGTAAAATATAGATCCTTAAATTTACAGACAAGTATCCCAGTCACCACCCATCAAAGAAGCTTCTTTTTCAACAGAGATTGTTACAGAGCTATACCACTGGTCATACACAGAGATAGTCTAATGGCCTAAGTGGCACATCTATGATGCAACCTCTGTACCTAAGACTTATGGAACATAGAACAAGGGATAAAGAGAACACTAATGTATCTTTCAGTTCTTATCAATAATGCTCCCTCATGCCAGGAACACGAAAGTTCACAAATAGCCAAAATGTTAAGAGTAAGAATCTGCAGACTATGGGTCCTTGGATAGGACTCCTATATTAAAATCCACTCTCCCAGGGCTCAGGTAGCATTGCGGAAGAGGGGGCAGAAAGATTGTAAGAGCCAGGGAGGAGGTGCATAACCGTATGGAAATAGAGTCCTACCAGCTCCTGAGACTCTTCACATATGAACCTATAGCAATGGTGTTTGCATGCACAAGACCCATGCATCTAAGCAGACAAAAACCCAGCACAGAACTGTGGAAATGGACAGCAGGCTCCAATCTTAGTCAAATAATTATTGGCAGCTGATTACTACTGGGTGAGGAAGAGCTGATCTTCCTGAAGGGAGGGACTCTAGATAGGCTGAGTAGACCTCAGTGGATGAACTTGCACTGAGGGTCATCTGGGGATACTCACTTGACATGATAGCCTTAACACAAATGACAGAATGTATGCATTCCAGTGGGGAAGCTGTGGGCCAGTGCCAATGGAGAAGGGGTATAAAGTTGATGAAGATGTTCTGTGTAAAATACACAAAAATTCAATTAAAAAAGAGATTGTCTTATTTGTGTATGTGTGCACGCATGTGTGCATGCAGGTGTGCTCAGCAAAGCATTTGCATGTGGGGACCAGAAGTCTATTTTGGGAATCTTCCTCTGTCTTCTGTATCATTCTCCACTTTATTTTAAAATATTTTATTATTTTTAGTTTATGTATATGAGTGTATTGCTCACATGTATGTAAGAGCACCTGTGTTGTGCAATGCCTGTGGAAGCCAGAAGAGGGAATCAGAGCTCCTGGAACAGGAGTTATAGATAATTGTTAGCTGCCATGTGGGTGCTGGGAATTGAACTTGACCCTCTGCAAGAGCTGCCAGTGCTCTTAACTGCTGAGCCACCTCTCCAGCCCCACCCTATTTTCTGAGGTAAAGTCTCTCACTGAACCTAGAGCTCACTGTTTTGGCTAGGGTGTCTGGCTAGAAAGTCCCAGCCTTCCTCCTGTCTGCAGCCACAACCAGCACTAGGGTTACAGACACACACAGCCTGGGTTCAG
>NW_008332592.1:626140-633474 GCF_000622305.1 Nannospalax galili
GTCTAGCTGGCCTGGAGCTCACTATGTAGACCAGGCTGGCCTTGAACTCAGAGATCTGCCTGACTCTGCCTCCCGAGTACTGGGATTAAAGGCATGCACCACCACCATGCCTGGCCAGAGACTGCATTTTTAACAAAAGAAGGGACAGTCCCTTTGAGAAAGGGATTGGGGAGGTCAGGGACACAATCTGCCATATCAGGTGATTCTGACGTTTGTCTCAAGAACATGACTTCTCTGCTGGGAGAGTCATGGTGTGAACTCTCAACCCCTCTAATGCTCTACCTACCATGTTTTTCTCCCTTCACATTACCAGCTCTGGTGTGTATCAGCTCTTCACAGCCTGTAGGAAAACCTGTGGTAGGGATGGGTCAGCCTACAACAACAGATTTGTAAAAAGAGAAACAAGGTTCTTGGCTGATATGTTTATAATATAGCTTATAAGTACATGTTTAATGTATTTGGAAGAGCATTCATTTTGAGTTGTTTCTATTGACTCACTGAGAGACCTTGTGGTGGACAAATGCATTTATGAGACAGCTACCTAGCTTAGGTGTAGGTTGGCTGAAAAACACTGCACAAGCCAGCTTGTCCTTGAACGTTTTGCCTGTTTACTTTATGAGAGACAGATCACTGCGCAGAAACTGAAAGAAGCTAGGATATAGTCCTGTCTTCTCGGCCAAGTGTGGTGTAATCTTGAGCAGGTCAGCCATGGGCCTTGAGCTTCAGTGTCCTCATGTATAGATTTTAAACACTTTTCTCAGAGTTGTTAAAACCAAGGAAGGCTTATGTGACGGCTTGCTATCTACTAGCACAAGTACAGCATCTACCATCCAAAGCAAGTAAACAAGCATAAAGGTCCTGTATTATTGAACACCGAGTTCTGCATAGTTATCTACTACATCTAAAAGCGGTTTCCTGGTGAATTTTCTAGTGGTGCTTAGCTTCTAAGTTAGTCACTGCTACAGTTGCTGTTGTAGTTTCTTAAATAAGTCAGATTTGTTGCACTGGAAATGCTTAATTAAAATCAAAAGGAAATGGAAGAGTAATTCAACTTAACCTGTGTTGTACAGTGCCCACAGAGGGTAGAGGAGGGCGTCGGATCCCCTGGAAGTGGAGTTAAGGAAGGTTGTTAACCTACGTTGGGTGCTGGGATTTGAACCCGGGTCTTCTGCAAGAACTGCTGAGTCATCTCTCCAGCCCCTTCACCTTGGTTTCCTATGTCGGGCTTTCAGATTTAGGAGGCAATAGAGTTCTGTTGTTTATACCACTAAACTGTTGACTACTTTGCCACGGGAGTCCCTAGCAAACAAATACAACAGATTTTAAGAAAACCTGACAGGCTCCTGCCCAACATCATTTTACAGGCAGGGTGGAGGGAGATGTTGATCATCAGCAAGTGAACTCATTGGTGATAATCACAACACATGCTCATAAATTGGGGACATTTCACAACATTCCTGTGCAGCCTGTTTGGTTCCTTCTTTCTGATGTCCTATCCTATAGATGTCAGAAATAGAACTCGAAACTCACAGGTTTCTTGTCTAAGAGAGAAGCTGGAGACCCACTTATGAATCTCATTTCTCATTTGGATTTCATTCCTTTGTCTAATAATCCTTTAGAAGCACAAGACCAGCTTTGTTGGCTAGTGGATAGAATCAGCTTTTATTAGGCGCAAACAGCACCTGAGGAGCTGGTACGGGTGTGGGTGTGTGCAGCTGTGTGGTCTGAGCAGTGCTGGGGTGGTGAAAGACTCTTCACTCATTTGAAGCTTGTACAAAGGTTAGGTAAGTGGGTGGTGGAAGAGGAATTACTACACATAATGTGCCCCTCCCCCGGTTTAGAAAACCCTGAGCCACCACATTAAGTTCACATTGTATATTTTGGGTGGCTCTTAGTGCTGTTTTGCTTTTGTTTGAGACTTCACGGATCTTTCTTTTGGCAGTGAATGGTTATTAAATGCCATGAAAATTTATATATGTGAGCTAAGTAAGTCTAAGTAAATACACGTTGACTTAGATAAGTAAACAAGAAACTCCTTGAGGCTAATTTCATTATCAAACACAGAGTCTAATTACTATCCACTCATATTTAAAGACAAGGTATGTATTTTCTGAATGATTATGACACTTTACTAGTTTTTAGGGATATAAAATTGTGGGAAATTCAAAGCTTGTAGACTCCCAGAGCAAATTGCCAAATTATTTCTGGACTTGCACAATCACCAGGCTTTAGTAAGGAAAGACATACTGCTATATCTTTTCTTATAAATAAACAGCCACACCTGCATACATACATGTAGCTATGAAATGTGTGTGGAGAATAATGGAAAAATTCACTGTGAAATATGTACTTTCTTTGAGGAAAATGAGGGGGAATTGGTGAGCAGCCAGGAGTCAGTAAGGACAGCGACCAGTGACAGACTGTGTGGGTGGGGTAGAGTCATGCTCAGTTAGGACCGGTCCACTCCAGTTCTACTTCACTGAGAGAGCTGAGTTTCTTCTCCTCTAGCTCCTTGGGGTGAATCTGGTTGGAAATGGCTGTCTTTGAAATACATGACTCATTGTGACAGGTGATGATTACGTTTTATAGGAAGATGTGGTCAGGCATGAGATGGTAGGTGTGGAAACACTCTAAGCATGTAAGGAGAAAGTCATTGCTATGCTCTGTGCATCCGGACAGCCAACTTTTCATTTTAAGCTCCATGCATGTGCAGGCATGATTAGGGAACTATGGCATTATCTCAGATTTCAAGAAAAACAATTGTGTTTAATTTTAAATATTAAAGATGCTCAAAAAATCAACAGTACACATTCATTTTTATGGAATACAAGATGTGTCCTACTTGAGATTTTGTATTTTAGTGTCCATTTGTCAAGTGAAACCTACTTTGTGTCTGGACATAGTGAACTTGCAGATTTTTTATCTGCCAGCTGTCTGGTTTGGGGCAATTGTTTAACTTTTCTGTGCCTCATTTTCCTAGCTGTTGACAGGTGACAGTGTTGGATTCCCAACTGACATGGTAAAGGCCTCTGGCCTACAGAAGGTGCTGGAATGTTGGCTTTGGGGACTCCAAGCTCTGGGTCCTGTGTTAGTGGTGGGAAACACTTTAATAAAACGAGAAAAACAGTGGACCGGTTGCTGCAAAAGTTGTGATATTTAATCTAAGAGTCTTTTTTAAACCCCAGTTCAGTTCATTCCCAAGGGACTGTCTAAGAACCAGCACTCCACATAGGCAACGTGTGAATGTGAGGTTTTCTTGAGAAAATCACTTCAAGAAACGGGGGGTAGAATCCTGTTTTAGTCCTGCTGAATATACACTATTCCTTGGTTTTCTCTATATTTTGTATGTGATGCCACTGTCCTCAAAAAGATAAATCCGGGGACGTCGGAAGCTATGTGAGACTCAGGAGCTTTTCAGTTTCTCTGCTAGCTCTTTGCATTGTGACTGCTTTGATCTCCGATAAGCATGCTAATTAGCTGGAAGACAAATAGAACTAATGCCGGAGGGAAAGGGCAACCCTCCAGTGGAAACTGCCATTTGGGGGTAGAGCTTCCTATTTTCCATCATTTATATCAGTGTAGTCTTGAACATACTGAAGCGGGCTAAAAATCCCATGAGGCAATTTTTAGATACAGTATGCCTGGCAGAATGACATATATATGTAATTATAGAAATAAATGCTGTTTTCTCTAAAATGGAAAATTTCAGCTACTCTAAGAAAGATATTCCCCTTCTTTGACTCCTGCCCTCCTTTGTCATTTCTGATAATAGAATTTCTACAAATTTAATCATGATGCATCCATTCCCTGACCAAAAATTAACAGGGCAAGGTAATCCATGACTGTAGCTCATGTTGCACTACTCATTAGCTATAATTTAATTATTGCCTTTATTCCTCCTTGGAATCTACCAAAAGGACAGGATTCGTAGGGGAGCAGGGCTTGGAATTTATAGACAGTGAGTTTCTATAGGGGAACTTTACAGCGTGTTTGTGTTTTAGATCCAGCAGAACAGAAAAATCAGCCTGGTCCTCACATACCTCTGAACATCATTTATTTATTTACTAGGAATATGCAGAGAAAGCATAGCTACCAGACTTTTCCTTGAATAAAATCTTAGACAAGTCCAAATATTTTTTCAAGATGTTTATAAAACCCCCCAAACATGGAAGATAAAGCTTTTAGAAGAAATAAAATCACAAGCAACTTCTTTCAGATTCAGATAGCTGCAATATTATTCATAGTAATATATCCAACCTTCAAGCAACATCTTTTTTAGATTGTGATAGCCAAAAGATAAGGTCTATAAGGATAGATTGATTCAACATCCTCTAACAGATGGCACACCAGGAGCACAGAGGGCCGGAGCAGGATCCCGAGGAGGCGTGGGATAGCCAGCAACACAGTGAAAATGCCTATTTGGAGGCTGACTTCGGAACTCTTCTCCTAAAGCAGGGATCTGAGTGTTGTGGTAGGAAGACAGGTTCATTTAACGGAAAATTCAAGCTATTTAGGGAAAAGGTGTCAGCTTCTAATGTGTCCCTGGTAAAAGGGATTGTTCTGGAGTTAGGGGGAGAATAAAAAGGTCTTCGCTCCTCTTTCCCCAAACTCAGCTGCCACTTGCCTTTCATTCCTCAGCTACTAAGGCTCAGTTGTTTGCCTGGAGTCTCCTGTGTCTGTGCTAGGTCTTTAAGTGTCCAAGTCACATGAGATGGCTGAGATCTTGGAGCTTACCTTTGCGCACTGGTGTCTATCCCTCCAGCCACACTGGTGGGGAGGAGCACATACGAACACTCCTAGTGATTTTTGTGTCTTAAAAATATAGCACAGCTTTATGAAAAATTCAGCATCCAGATAAAAGCAACTATTTGAATGATTTGTGAGCTAATAGGCTGACACTGGAGATGGATATGCAAAACATTTTTACCTATGGAGATGTGTGACCAAAAATATTTAGAGACACTTAATGGTAAGAGAAATAGATAATCCTGGGTGAGGGGTCTCATAGACTGATTTGAATGTTGTAAAGGTTTGGTTTTAAAACCGGAAAGGAAATTTGAATTTTAAAATGTGTATTTTTCATTTATGGGAAGGGAGTACAGCCTGCAAAAAAGTGTTTCTTATTTTTTTCCCATTTTTGAATTATACTTAATTTTCAATATTAACAAGGAATCGGGAGAATTTTTGCTTACCAGTGAGTCACAGAATAAAAGAATGAGGTATAGCTCTGTTTTGTTCCCAGGAGCCCTCGTCCTGCCCTTTTTTCTCACTGTATTCTATTTCTTTACCCGTAAAGTGAACAGCACAGGAACAATGAGGCCAGGCTGTGGTAACAGTGAAATGCCCATAAGAGGTCTGAACATGTTTGTCCAGTGCCTAGCACACCGCAAGAAGAAAGGTTGCTGTTTTTCTTTAGCAATAAGAAATCTTAATGGTTAAGTGTCAGACACTGACTTCCAAGGATTAAAATTCCATTCAAGCCCTTCAATTATCTAAGTGATTTTCGAATTGCCTCAAGGTATGAGCTGTCTGTTTGATCATGATATGATCTTCATATGTTCCATGAAAAATCACACAAAGGAACTGGCAGCATTGTGATAACATGTGAAATTCTATTATAGATTAAACAGAGAGTTCAGAGATTAATAAAGCAAGGAAGACAAAAAGACAAGCCATGGCACAAAGAGAAATTAATTGTACAACAATCTCGCCTCCTATGTGGGGGCTTGAAATGCTCATGTTTTCAGAGAACTCTCTGACAAGCAAGGCTGAACGGCATGCCCACTAATGTACCGCATGATAAATTATTTAGGCAGGGCAAAGATGAGTAAGGATCTTTAGAGACTCCCAGATCATACTAAGGAGATTGGATGGTTGTGGAACAAAGATCATTAATTGAGAAAGATAGGAGCAAGTGAAATTCAGCATTAGCAAGTGGGTCACACTGAAGACTGTGATGTGAAGTATACTCACACATCACACATTTATAATTGATTATGAACTTTTAAAGAGAAACAAACTAACATATTATGGGGTAGTTAGATTGGCAGCTTGCCTGACACTTGAAACCCTTCATAGGATGGGACCATTTAAAGATTTTTCTTAACATTTATTTAGTGTGTGTGTGTACACATATGCCATAACACACATGTGGAGATCAGAGGACAACTCACAGGAGTCAGTACTCTCTTCGATGTGGATTCTGGGGATCAAATTCAGGTCATCAGCCTTGGCAGAAAGTACCTATACCCAATGAGTCACCACATTTTATTAAAAGCATCACCTTCGTTATTCAAAATACATTTGTATTCAATGTAGAATATTGCAAAGATGAATAAGAAAATTCTTGGACAATGGTTAGAGTTGGTCAGGGGAGAGGGAAAAGTACCCATATGAAATTTGTGTAGGCCCTGTGATGCAATAGCACATTACACCATTGTTCCTAACTTTTGCCATTTTTGCCTCTGAGGTCTTGGCTCTATGGCTTTGTGGCTTCTCCCTCTAAGGCATGGTGTGGAAATGCAGGGCCTGCCATGGACCTTGCTTTACCTATTAGAAACTCAGCAGTTCTGATGTAAATTGTTCTGTTTTCTCATGCCTCTACCACTGTCAGAATCCCATGTCTCACCTAGCCACAGAGCAGGAGGATAAATGTTCCTTGTAACCTATGATCTAAGACTTGCTCAGTATTGTAATGCTTTGTTTCCCATGTCACTGTTAGTAAACCACAGGGATCCAAGATATTTGGCCAAGCAGTGTTCACAACATACCTGTATTTCCGGATGAGATCAACAGTCAGTATGCTGAGTAAAACAGTTCGTCCTCCCTGACATGGGTGGTTCTCATCCAAGCAGTTGAAGGCTTGAATAGAACAAAAGGCTTGACTTCTACAAGTAAGAAGGCATCTACCTGCCTGCTTGAGTAGGCATTTGGCCTTTCTCAGCCTTTGCACTTGAACAGAAGCCTCACTCTTTGTGTCTTGGCTCTGTCTTCTTCAGAACCGAAACTTACCCATCATCTGTCCTGAGGCTTCAATTTGCTGAATGCAGATAGAACTTCACAGTGTTATTTGTGTGAGATGTTTCTTTACAATCCCCCATTTCTCTTCCATTTCCTCTTCCCCTCTCTCTTTCTCTGTGTGTATCTCTTTCCTCCTCCCCTCTTTTTCTCTCCTCCTCATACAAAAAATTTTTGTTACATGACAGTTTGCTACATTACTATTGAGGTGATATAGTTACAAATTTTTAATGCTGTTATTCTTTGTGCTGGGATACATACCTTTGAATGTGTGTGCGTGTGTGTGTGTGTGTGTGTGTGTGTGTGTGTGTAGTATA
>NW_008332592.1:633599-649254 GCF_000622305.1 Nannospalax galili
TATATACCATGTGTATAAACTTATATATAATATATGTATAAGCTTGTGTCCATTTGTTATGAGAGATCACAAATGAATATTAGAAAACTGTCAGAGGCACAGTGGTTCTTCTGTGTAATGCTTTAGACTTGTTTCTATTGGAGGTGAGCATCACCACTGATGTTCCAGATGTGGCTCAGCTATCTAGGTGACTAAGTGAGACTTTCTGTTGGGCTAAGGGATTGTAGATGGGTACTCAGGCCTGCCTTCCAAATGTCTGTGTCCTTGTCATTGTATGATCTCTTTGTCCATGACTTCACATGGACCACATGCTTTTATCTACATCCAGATGGATCTGAGACAGTTCCTTTCAGGAGACACGTAAGTCCCAGTTTGCTTGGTGTAACCTAGTCAGTTTACATCAAATGCCAGGAAGGAAACATGCTAAGTAATTAGAGAGCAGTCCTGGGATCTTGCGTTTGAGTTAGCATTGTACTTTACTCTGGCCAATTATAGTTAGTGTCAGTGTAAGCGTGTGTCTCCCCAAGTAGAAATGGCCAATTTGCTGACTTTGTCTGCATGCTTTGATTATATTTGACCTAACAAATTAGGTTATTTAATTCCAGACTTAATAAGAGTGTTTCACTCTGAGCTCAAGTCTCCTCAATTTGACAGAACATTTTGAGCAGCAGTTAAGGGATAAGGTGCTGCCAACAGCACGTGTTACAGTGTGGAATAAAAGCTGAAGTCACAGTTCAGTATTTAATGACAGACTCAAGTAATTGCCGGCCCTGGATTGCTGCAGACAGGGTGTCTACACTGACGCTTGCCTTTTCCTCTCCCACATTTCCTCTGTGTTTCTAGGAATATTTCCGTCTCCTTTAAGTAAACAGAAACCAAGTGAGAGGGAGAACGAACTCGTCTCCTCTGGGGCCAATTGGGAACAAGTAGAAAAGGAAATGAGGAAAATAAAGCATTGACCAAAAAGTTGTGATTAGTTCTTGATAAGAAACTTTTAACACAATTGTTCTGAGAATATGTTGCATTTCAAAGGAGTTCATACTAACAGTCAGTTCAGCACAATGAAAATAAAATCAATTATTCAAGGCTTAGCTGAAATCCTAGCACTCAGGAGACTCAGACAGAAGGATCACTAAATTTGAGACCAGCCTGGGCTACCTAGCAAGACCCATCTCAAACAAAGTAAAATTACTGCAAGCCTGCCTACCTGAGTTATAAATGAGAATATTTGCAGCTATACTCCCAGTAGAATCAAGTCTCTGAGTTGGCTTGGGGCTCGCCAATTCAGCTAGGCTAGGCAGCCAGTGAATCCTAAGGATCGCCCCATCTGCATCCCTCTAGTGCTAGGCTCTCTAGTGCTGGGATTTAAGTGTGTGTCACCACACCTGGCTTTTTGTTTTTTAATGTGGGTTCTGGGGCTTGAACTCAAATTCCATGCTTGCCTGGCTAGTGTTAGGTTTCGGGAATTGAGAATAATTCCCACAGATACCAAAGAGATTGTACAAAAAATTTATTCAGGAATTTAAAGTAAAAACAGCCAAATGGTGGCTAGCTGGGCACAGACTGCATGAGCCAAAGATGGAGTCTGGCCCCGAACAATAGCAGGCAGGGGCATTTATTGGGGAACTCCATAGAAACCCACGTGTGCCAAACATCTTTTAAAATAGTTGGATGTCCCCATATCCTGAGTATGCGGAAAGTTTTGATTGGTAGGGCCTGTCTTCAGGGCATTGGAATGTGCTGACTGATACCTTTTAGGGCCAGAAGTTTTTGTTCATACCTTATAAGGCTTTTACATGTACAATATGCCTGAGCTGGTCTGGGCTTGTCTAAAGAAGCTAGCCAAAATGGAGTCAGGGCATTCTGGCTCTTCATTCCCCCCTAGAGTTATGACAAGGGTTAAATCTTTAAGCCAAGCAAATTACAGAAGCAGAAAGAAGCAGTTAGATGGCACATTTAGGGCAGTGGAACCATTTCTCTATTGTCGTAAGGTTCGGGGTCTTGGTTTAAATGAGTATACTGTGACTGTAGTACCATCAGTTGGACTGTCCGTATCCAGTCTCAGATGAATTTGAGCAAGGCATTAATAATACAGGGGCCACAGGTGACTGCTAGTAGGAGTAAGAGGAGAGGTCCGACCATCTCTGAGATCAAAGTTGTTAACCATGGGGACCAGTCAAATAGGGATTCATCCTTCGGGGTAAAACTCAAGGAGATAGAGTTCCATCCAAAAGAAGTGCAAGGTCCCTCAAGTTGCCCCATTTTCAGTTTCTGGTAAGCCAGGACCTGCCAGGGACTGCAGTCACCTGGATTAAGTCAGTTGTGACTGGGGCAGCCCAATTAATATACCCAGTGAACACGCAGCTCCAAGAAGCACACAAATAGTCTCCTGGCCCCCCACAGGTACTTCTCCGGTTACCATTGTCACCCGGGCAAACATAAAAGTAGTGGTCCCAAGTCCTCTTTCAGGCGTGGGGACTCTGGCAACCATAGTTTGCAGTGCCTGAAGGAGTGTACGATTCCCAAGTCCCTTCAGGCAGATCGCAGAGGTTGAATGTAATCTTCGGGAACCAGGTGCCTGGAGGTCCCAGATGAGAGGAGATGTTCACTATCTTCCTGGTGGATGTGCTACTAACTATCCAAGTGAGGTTTTGGAGTCCATAGGGGGAGTTAGCTAGGGCAAGTTCTATAAGAAAACATAAGAAGGCAACAAGGGTTAGGGTGTAGCAGTGATTTTTAGCTTGAAGGGATTGTCTTTTACCTGTGTGACCTTCCATCTCTTGTCAGCCTTGTCCGACCAATTCTCTGATGCAGGCTTCAGATGTGAGTGGTGTATCCAGGTTCTGACACCTTCCACTTTGACTGTGGTAGGAGTGGTGAGGATCATGATGTGAGGGCCCTTCCAATGAGGTCCAAAGGGCTCCTTGTGGTGTTGCCTCACCCAAACAAGGTCTCCTGGCTTGAATCCATGCAGTTCGTAGATGTGTCTCAGAAAGGGGAAGACATTGTCCTGTGCAATCTGTAAAACCTGTAGGAACTTAAGAAATTGGGATTCTGACAAATCAATTAGCATATTTGAAGGCAGCTTGGGAAGCAAAGGGGGTGGTCAGCCATATATGATTTCATAAGGTGTTAGGCCTTGAGTATAGGGGGCATTTCTGACCATGTATAGGGCAAAAGGAAGGTGGCCCATCCAGTCATTGCCAGTTTCTAGGGTTAATTTGGTCAAGGTCTCTTTAAGGGTCCAATTCATCCTCTCTACTTGCCTTGAGCTCTGGGGGTGGTATGTGCAATGTAACTTCCAATTAGTCCCCAGTGTTTTAATAGACTCTTGAGTTACCTTAGAGATGAAATCTGGTCCATTGTCTGACCCAATCACAGAGGGGAGTCCATACCTTGATGTTAGTTTGTCGATGATCTTCTTAACCACTGTTGAGGCGGTCTCCCCCTTTGTGGGAAACGCTTCAACCCATCCTGACTATTGTATCTATAAAAACTGGGAGATATTTATAGTCATACCTGCCAGGTTTTACCTCAGTGAAGTCCACCTCACAATGGACTCCAGGCACAGTACCCCCTCTCCTGTCTGGCTGGGGGCATGACTTTTCCTCTTGGATTAGTAATCTGGCAGGAGTGACATCTGGAAAGACAGTGCTCAATTATTTTGGTTAGATTGAAAATGTGGTACGGAATCAGGAGTTCTTGTAACTTCCTTTCTCCTAGGTGAGTCCCTTTGTGGAGTTTACATATCAAGTCCTCTGCCAGCTTGCACAGTAGAATGAGCCTTCCATCAGAGGTGTATCTCTATCCATGCTTGATCTTGGTATTTTCCAGGAAGTTAAATCCTGATCGTTCTGAGCTGAGTAGGAGGGCTCTTCTGGCAAGAGGGGTTCAGGCAGGATAACCAGTAGGTTTGAGGCTGCTAGGGCTGCTTCTCTGGCTGCTAGGTCCGCTCTCCTGTTTCCCTGTGCCTCCAGTGAATCCCCTTTTTGGTGCCCTGGACGATGGACGATGGCCAGTCTCTTTGGTAAGCATATGGCCTCCAGGAGTTCCAAAATCTCTTGTTTATTTTTGATAGTCTTTCCCTCTGCTGTCAGGAGCCCCTCTCCTTGTATATAGCCCCATGGACATGAGCCGTAGCGAACCTGTAATGGCTATCTGTGAAAATGTTAACAGTCTGGTCTTTGCTTAGTTTTAGGGCCTGAGTCAGGGCAATTATTTCAGCCTTCTGGGCAGAGGTCCAGACAGGTAGAGAGGAGGCCCACACTGTTTGTGATGGACTGATGACTGCCACCCCTGTGTACCTGGTTCCTTCCTTAATGAAGTTACTTCCATCCATGAACAGAATTAAGTCCAGGTAGGGCCATGGAACATCCATCAGGTCTTCTCGAGTCCCATGTAAGCTGCAGAGTACCTCAAGGCAGTCGTGCAGGACCTCAAGATCTGGTTCTGGCAGCAAGGTGGCAGGATTGAGAGTAGTGCCAGAGAGGAACTGGATGCAGGGAGGGTTAAGGAGTCAATCCTGATAATGCATCAGCCGGGCATTTGTCATCCACCTGTCAGGGGGATTTTTAAGGATACCCTCAACAGAGTGGAGGGTGGTGACCATTAAGGGCTGCCCTAGGGTGAGCTTGTCTGCGTCCTTAACCAACAATGCTGTAGCTGCAATAATTCTGAGGCAGCCCGGCCATCCCGAGGCCACGGGATCAAGTTCTTTTTGACAAGTAAGCCACAGGCCTCTTCCAAGGCCAGAGCATTTGGGTCAGGACTCCCTTTGCTATTCCGGCTCGTTCATCAATAAAGAGCTGATAGGGCTTATGGGTATCTGGCAGAGCTAAGGCCAGAGCCTGTAATAAGGACTTCTAAATTTCTTGAAAGGCCCTCTCCTGAGTCTCAGTCCATAGGAAGGATGACTCATTCCCTTGAGTGGCCTCATACAGGGGTTTTGCCAATTTGGCGAACTCCAGTATCCAGAGCCGGCAGAAGCCTGCCGAACCCAGGAACTCTTGCAACTGCCTGCAGGATCTTGGGCTTAGAATTCCCATAATGGCTTGCTTTCTGGCTGGTGACAGCCATCTCTCATCTCTGTCCATCCCTTAATGTACCCCAAGTACATTACCTCAGTGATGCAGAGCTGAGCCTTCTTGGAAGAGACTTTATATCCCAGTCGGTCCAAGGTCAGGAGCAAATCTCTGGTGGCCTGAAGACAAGTGCCCTCATCCTTACTGGCAATCAGCAGGTCATCTACATACTGTAGGAGGCTTACCTCTGGGTACAAGGCCTGATACTACTGCAAGTCCTGATGTAGGGCCTCGTCAAAGATCGTGGGGGAGTTCTTGAACTCCTGTGGCAGCCATGTCCAAGTGAGTTGTGCATTAAACCCCTGGTTCGGGTCTTGCCATTCAAAGGCAAAGATGGGTTGGCTTTCCTTCCCCAAGGTCAGGCTAAAGAAGGCGCCCTTGAGATCTAAGACAGTATAGACTTTTCTCTCCGGGGAGAGTGAGATCAACATGGTATATGGGTTGGGGACTGTAGGGTGGATATCCTCTATCCTCTTGTCAACTTCTCTTAAATCCTGCACTGGGCAGAAATCTTTAGTCCCCGGCTTCTTGACGGGTAGGAGAGGGGTGTTCCATGGAGATTGGCATGGAACCAGAATACTGAACTCCCTAAGGTGGTTTTTGTGTTTGGTAATTCCTCCCCTGGCTTGAGAGTCATTGGGCACTGTTTTACAGGCTGAGCATTAGTTTTTAAGGTCACCATTATTGGTGGCTGTTGGATGGCCTTCCCTGGGGGATTAGTTTCCACCCAAACTCCAGGATTGTTGTCTGGAGGTCCTTAAGGTTAGTGGTTGGTCTCTTTTGAAGTGGTGGGGTGTGCACCCTCCATTCTTCTTCCAATTGCAAACATAGGACATAGGCTACATCTGGTACAGTCACATCAGGAGGTCCTCTCCCAGAGAAATGGATCTGAGCCTTCATTTTATTTACTAAGTCCCTACCCAATAAGGTATACGGGCACTCTGGGACCAGCATAAAGGAGTGTGAAACTGTCTTCTTACCTAAGTTCACTTCCCTTTTGGTGGTCCAGGGGTGTTGAGTGATTCCTGTGGCTCCTTGCACTCAGGTGCGTTTACTGCTCAATTTTCCCATAGGCTCTTTCAAAACTGAATATTGTGCTCCGGTGTCTACTAGGAAGTCAACGACTTGCCCCTCCACTTGTAAAGTCGCCCAGGGCTCGTGGTGGAGGCTTACCGAGCCTGGGCCCCTTCAGTTTTCTAGGTTCACCAGCTCGAGGATCTTGGGCTTGGAGGGAGGCTGGGATCCAGGCCTTTGAGGACATTCCCTAGCACAGTGGCCCAGTTGTTTACAATATGCACACTGGTCTCTTTGTAGGGAGGGTTGACCTTCCTGTAGGGGTTGTGGGGCTCAGATTCCCTTTTTCATAGGGGGTCGGTCCCCCCATTTGGGATCCATCGCTCTTTCAACCAACAGTATCCTAGCCAGCCCTCTAGTGTGTCTTTCTTCAGGGGTTTCTCTTGCTAAATACCTTTTTCGCCACTGCCATCAGCTCAGAAAGGTTTTTGCCCTCAAAACCTTCCAGCATTTGAAGTTTTCATTTTATGTCTGGAGCTGCCTGATTCACAGAAGCCATATTGATGGCCATCTGATTCTCTGGGGCCTCTGGATTAATGGGAGTATAAGTTCTGAAGGCCTTTAGGAGACACTCCAGGTACACCCCAGGAGATTCATCTCTTCCCTGCATCACCTGACTGACCTTAGACAAATTTGTAGGGTGCTTAGCAGCTGCCTGGAGATTCCCCATAAGAATCTGGTGATAGACCTTTAGGTCTTCCCTATGTTCTGGAGTATTATAGTCCCATCCCTCCATTGGGCGTATGAAGGGAAAAGCAGCTGCACTCAAGTCCTCATTCTCTGTCAGTTGCCCATCGTCTCCAAGGACTGCGTGTCTGCATTCCCGAAAGATGCAGTTCCATTCCTTGGTGGTGAACAGGATATTTAGTAACTGTTGGCAATCATCTCAAGTGGGTTGATGGATAAAAAGAATGGTATCCAATAGGGAAACTAGGGCTTGAAGCTTCTCCGTAAAAGAGGGAGTCTGAAACTTTCAATTATACAGGTCACTAGTAGAAAAGGGAAAGTAGACTACAGGTGCAATTCTGTCCTCTCTCAGGGGTCCAACCTCCCTCAGGAGAAGAACTTGTACTGTCCTGCCCTTCTCCTACAAGCAAGTGCAATGGGCTGGGCTCAGCCATGGGAGGGGCCGGCTCAGCCATGGGAGCCAGGGACGGAGACCAGGAGGAACTGGAAGAAGAGGAAGAGGCTCGGGACATGCGCTCTCTAGGACTATCCTGAGCACTCAATGGGGTCCCATAAGGGGGCAGGAGTAAATCTTCCTCTGGTGCCGAGGGGAAGACTTCGGGACCTGATCAGGTTTTGGTCTGGACTTTCTTCATGGGAAGCAAAGTGGCTGACCCCTTAGGCCCTGATGGCGGGGACGGCAGTAAGGGACACAGCCAGCCGGGAGGGGTGGCGACCAGATATCGCCAACCTAGGATGAAGGGGATCTGCTCAGGGTGCCCTGTTTCCCTGAAGATAACTCCTTGAACCCTGTAGATGAGGGACAAGTTAAAGGAGCCTTCGGGCGGCCATTCAACTTCAAAGGAGGGTCATTCGATGGTGCAGAGGATCGGGAGGTGGGTTGGCTTGACACAGAGTCCAGATGTGTTTGAGGCCACCCATTTGTAATCCTGAAAATGACTAAGAACTAGATCAATGGGAGCTGATGATGATGAGACTTTTTGGCTCATCATAGGATAAGCTTCAAGAAAAAGGAATATAAGAAGAGGAATGAGAATGAGAAGAAGTAGGATGGAAAGTTGACAAACAAGGTGGAGCTCCGAGCAGAGAGTGATGACAGTATGAGATGGCAGCTCCCTAGAAGGAGAAATAAAAATCTCGCATCATGCAGAGTCAGCTGAGAAGACTGCCTCTGTCCTTTTCCCAAAGAGATTTGGCCAGCCTGGATTCCATGTCAGACTCGAATCTTGTGTCTGGCCTGCCTGGATCCCACGTTGGACTGGGCCAGGCCTCTGGGTTGGTCCCACCTGGATTCCACATCAGGCTGGAGCACGACCCCCTGTCAGAGGAGGAGTTGGAACGTCCCCCATTCTCCTCCAGCTCTGGGATCAATAGCATGTCCCTGATCTCTGTTGAACCCCAGGATGTCCAAACTACTGAAAAACGAGAGAGGGAGAGAGAGAGAGAGAGAGAGAGAGGAAAGCAGGCAGAACTTACCAAGGCCGGCTCCAGTGGTGTGTTCCCATAAGTCTGGGGGGGGTCTCTAGTCTCGAATCCCGGATGAGCCCCCAAATATTAGGGTTTGAGAATCGAGAATAATTCCCACAGATACCAAGAAGATTGTACAAAAAGTTTATTCAGGAATTTAAAGTAAAAACAACCAAATGGTGGCTAGCTGGGCACAGACTGCATGAGTCTAAGATGGAGTCTGGCCCTGAACAATAGCAGGCAAGGGCTTTTATTGGGGAACTCCATAGAAACCCACACACACCAAGCATCTTTTTAGAATAATTGGATGTCCCCATATCCTGAGTACAGGGGAAGTTTTGATTGGTATGGGCTGTCTTCAGGGCACTGGAATGTGCTGACTGATATTTTTTAGGGCCAGAAGTTTTTGTTCATACCTTATAAGGCTTTTACATGCCCAGGGCTTGCTTAATCTATAGCTTCCCTGGGGGGGGGGTGTAGCAACTTGAAAAATTTACAATATGATTGAGCTTGTCCAGGCTTATCTCTAGAAGCTAGCCAAAATGGAGTCAGTGCATTCTGGCTCTTCAGCTAGCACTTGACTGAGCTATCCCCCAAACTCTCACATTACACTTATAATGATATGATCAAACATTTTTCTTTTTAACTTTTGTGACAGAGACAGTTTAAAAGGTACAGATTACTTGTAAGTTCTTAATGCTTTTTATTTGGAAGTATTTCCACCGTAGTAACTGCAGTGAATAACCTGAGGCGCTTCTAGTATCTTTCATACTGCTCTTCAGATTTTGCATATTACCCTTCTTGCTTCTTACCGTTTCTCTAAAAATAATAAACATAGTTCAAACACATTCCGCCTTTTCATTTTTAAACAAGTGGACTTATGAATTTTGATTTATCATTTTCATTAAAATTTTTACTTTGTGTATGTACACACATATAACATTATGTTGTATGTTTTCAGTTTGGATACACAGCATTAGTATTATAGAATTTTTCCCCTACATATTGTATCATGTAATATTATTAGGAGTGGACCGTTTTTAAATTGAAATTTTAATAGGTTATTACTACTGTCTGGCATTCCATTCTCTATTTATTTAGATATCTGTTGACTTTTAACTGGGAACAAGGCTGCTTGAAACAATGACCAGCTTTCATAGCTCATCTAGAAGTTGGGCGGGGAGAAGTTTGCCAGTTGTGGTGTCTAGTATCATGTAATATTATTAGGAATGGACCGTTTTTAAATTGAAATTTTAATAGGTTATTACTACTGTCTGGCATTCCATTCTCTATTTATTTAGATATCTGTTGACTTTTAACTGGGAACAAGGCTGCTTGAAACAATGACCAGCTTTCATAGCTCATCTAGAAGTTGGGCGGGGAGAAGTTTGCCAGTTGTGGTGTCTACGTTATATTGGCATTTCTTTTCTTTTTTAAAAATATATTTTATTTTTATTTATGTGTATGAGTGTATTGCCTGCATGTAAGTGTGTGCACCCGTGTCGTGTAGTGCCACGGAAGTCAGAAGAGGGCTTCGGATTCTCCTGGAACTGGAGTTAAGGACGGTTTGCAGCCGCCATGTGGGTGCTGGGAATCAAACCTGGGTCCTCCGCAAGAGCAGTCAGTGCTCTTAATGTTGAGCCATCTCTCCAGGTCCCTATATTGGCATTTCAAATTGAGTTACAGAGCTTTCTCATTTATTCAGTAAATCAAAACAAGTTCTGTAAGATCAAGGTCATCAGTTAGGAAGTTCTGATAAAATTGTCTGTAGAGTTGTCTAAGCCAGGTCCTTTTTGGTGGGGGAAAGGACAGTCCAGTTGTGCCTGAAATTCCTCACTCTGTTTTTTACATTCTCCCCATTGTAACCCCCTCCTTAAGGAAAAAATAAAGACTATTAGCTACTAAGTGAAATCTCGTTCTTGGGGCGGTATCCCACAGAAGACTTTGCTAACCTATCTATTTTAGGTTCAGTTTTGAATTTTAGAGATTTTCTTGGTGGCGGATTTTACTTGAGATGTTCCTAAATTTATTTAATCTCAACATTTCTCTCAACAAAACATTCCTGACATTAGAAATGTATGTTATTGTTTTGGGCATGTTATTGTCTGCATTAAAAATAAATCTCATTTTGTAGAAGAAACTGGGATTCAGAGGGAATGTGCAGTTCACAAGGTGAGGCCTCTGTTTGCCCTTGAAGTATGACCTTTCTCTGTTTCCTTCTTTCCTTGGTGTCTAATATTCTTGGGCTCTGCACTGAACTACTTCTCAGGAGTAGTAAAGCTTGAAAAGCCCATCAGAAAAGCACACCTGAGGGGAAGACCAGGCACAGATGTCAGGGCCTTGATGCAGAGCTGGTCTGCCAGGTCACAAATGCTGTTTTGCCTTTTCCCTTGTTCTGATGATGCCTGATGACTAAAAAGCCCCCAAATTCGTCACGTTGGCTGGTTAGTTTGTGGTAGTGATCCAGTGTGGAGTGTCAGGATCATTGTCCTCTATGTACCAAGTTCTCTAAGGATTTGGGGGACATTTGCAGTGAATCTGGGCCCAATTTGCATTGTGGAGCAGTGGTCACTCCAGCCCAGATGTTGACTGGGCATAAGGAAAATTGGTGTTTACGTTGTGATCATGTAAATGTTGGGGTAGTTTGTTTTTCAGCATAATCGTAACCATAACTGATGAATACACGCCCCCCTCCCGCAGGGGGTTCGTCTGCGACCCCCAGGCAAGGATGACTGGGGATGAGTAAGCGAGCTGTTCGCCAGCCCCTGCTGCCCCCAGCACCAGGAAAAATCAGGTGCAAGGGGGAGTCTAGTCAAGCAGGAACTCATTTATTGCAGCAGGGCAGCATGCTTATAATTCCCCCACCCCTCACAGTTCTCCAATCAGCTTAAAGGTCAATGCATGCATGCAGACTGGAGCCCATGAAAGCTTATGGAGGCATCCAATCCAATGATCTTCAAAACAAGTCAGGCCGTACCCCAGTAACTTCCTCTCGGCACCATCTTGGCAAGGCGGGGCCTTTAGGACCCCACGCCCCACCCCTTCTACTTTTTCTTATGAAGTGACACTGCCCCTCCACCCTGCCTCTGCCTTTATTCTCTGGATCATTTGGGATACACAAAAAAAGATTCTCTTTTTCTTTCTAGGACTTCGGTATTGAAGTTTGTGCTCAGAAATAATCATCCTATTTAGGATGTAAAATACTGTGAGCCCAAGGGCACAGGAAACCGAATGAAATGTGTGTGATTTTGGATAATAAACTATAAAGTTAAAGAGTTTGTCCTGTGTTTGGAGAATTTAATCATTCCTGCCACTGTTGTTTCATAGTTAGTAAGGAAGCAGAAATGGGCACAGACACTTATCTGGACGCAGCATAACGTGAATAGCAGGTTAATTTTGTCACTGATACGGCTCTGTGGAATACCACCTTTGTGCCCCTCCAGAGGGCTTCGTGCCCTAGACATAGCATCATCTATTTAACTAGATCTTGCTAAAAGAATCTTAGATATATTCATATTTTAGTCTTTGAGTAGTTAGGGTAATCATTCTGTAACCTTTCATAGTTTTCATTTTAGAATTTCTCTGATGTGATTAAGATAATCAGGTTTAATCCACATGTCTAGTATGAATTACTAAAGCGGCAATGTGGTAGGAACAAAAGCAATTTAAAATATTCTTCATGAGAGATTAGGAGGAATTCTGTTCCAAACAGCACGACTTGGTAACTGTGGGTGCTACAGCCGTCAGATAGTTACTTTCAAGGAGTATCACTATGTGAGATCTGAAATAACAACAATCAACAGCAAAACCTACATCAAGTGTTCTTATCACTTCAAAACTCACTAGTAGCCATAATCATCTAGACTTAGTGGGGTGGTAGATAAGTCCAGCCATCTATAGACAGCTTCATCGGGCAGATAGAATTCTTTTTCTCCCACTTAGAAGTAGGCGATCATGTAGCAGACACATTCACGTGCTCTGTGCTACGCTGGCTTGCTGTGGCTCCCACTCCAGCTCCTTCACCCCTATACTTCTGAGATTCCCAGCTAAACCCCTTACTGCTCGTAACTCTTGTTGTTGTAAGCATTAAATGGCTGCACATACTTAATCACCAAGGTGAGTGGTATGAATACTCTCTGTGTTAACTATTATTATTACCTGCAGATGTTCATAACTAATATTTAAAAAGGGTGGATGAGGGTTGGAGAAATGACTTAGTGGTTAAGAACACTCACTGACTTCTCTTGCAGAGGATCAAGGTTTGATTCACAGCACCCACATGACGACTAACAACTGTCCATAGCTCCAGTTCCCGGGGATCAGACACCCTCTTCTGACCTCTGCAGGCATTACATTCATACACATAAGATAAAAATAATAAATAATTTTTTAAAAGGATGGATGAAATGAATGCATGACAGTGCTTTGTGAGACCACTAAACAGACCCAGGACACTGTTCCTTTTCCAGTGCTTCTTGAAGCAGTGCTCAGTTCTTTGGTTGTAGCTTAGGTGGCAGACCCACACTGTTGTTAATATTTGCTCTAGGGACCCCCATCACGTTCCCATTTTAAGGTTTTATTGGTGAATGAAAGTGAAAGTCATGGTGGTGGGAACTTTACAGCCTTTTAAAGGTACAGTGGGCATCCCAGTATAATCATCCCAGTATAGACATCTATCACCCAAATATTTGGGAGATTTTGCGTTAGTACAACTGTGGCTCTAGGAAGAACACCGGGAGTCAGCTTCTGTGAAGAAGCCAGCAGAGGTCCTCCTGAGAGCCAACATGTCTTCCATGTCCTCACACTGGGTTTCCAGAAGGCTTTTCTTCCTTCTCAACACTCTCCCTCAACCAGTTGCTCTCAGGCACAAAAGAGCATCAGGTTCATCTAGAGAGTTTGTTGAGTAATAAACAAACCTAGATTACAGGATTTACCCCTCCAGTGTCTGGTGCCCTGGTTCTCATTTGGGGACTGAGAATTTGCATTTCCAAAGCCATTCTGGATGCTGCTGATATTGCTGGTCCAGGGACCATATGTTGGTCACAGCTGCTCCAGACCAACTGGCATCTCCTCAGGCCTAACACCGGTCATCACTTTTATGAATGCTAGTCACTGCCCCATTTCCTGACCACATTTCTCCCCATCTTCACCTGTCAAAGCTCAATATTTTTTCTTCATTGTTTATTACAAATCTGCTTGACCCATAAAGCCGTTTCTGATTTCTGTTCCAGCCTGCTTCTAATTACACAGCCCGAGTCCTTTCCTTAGCCCCTTTGCTGCTCTGATGACCAAGAACTGAGTCTTAATCTTTTCTCTCTAATCCTTACTTAAATTGTTTCTCAAGGAGCTTATGGTAGATTTCTTAAGTGGGTTCCAAGTACACAGCTACATTTGTGGCACTGCTGGCTCCTTCAGCAACCTCATTTCTGCAAATCTAATTTCAACTATGATGAGACCCAATGTGTACATTTCCCAGGCTTTCTATGCCGAGACTCTGTCTCATATTGGGTACGACATCAAAAGAACACTGCGTATTCACTGATTTGTGGAGCTCAGTCTCTACATTAGCGTTGTGCTTATAAAGCAATTTGTGACAGGAAAGGGAATCACTTTTTTAAATAATCCAAATTTAATTAGAAAAACTGTGTATTAAATTCAAATTTCCTTCCTTCCTTCCTTCCTTCCTTCCTTCCTTCCTTCCTTCCTTCCTTCCTTCCTTCCTTTTTAACAGAAATTCTGTCTCATTCTTTTTGCAGGCAGTTCTACCCTTTGCTCACCCCAAACCCCTTTCTGGCTATTTTTCTCTGTTGACTATTAAATCCAAGGGCTAAATTCCCAGAGACTTCATTTCTCATGGTAGCATGTGGCTCTGGGCAGTTATACAGACATCTAATTACCAGAGCTGCCTAATAAGTTAAGGGCTGCCCAAGGCATTTGCTTGGGAGGGGCTGGGAGACTCTTCTGGAAATGGTTTCTGCCTGTCACCTGCTTGAACATGGAGACAGCCCTGCAATCACACATTCTCCCAAGAATGGTAAACAGAGAGGCGTTTCCCCGGAGATGGCTTTTCTCAGCATTTGAATACTTGCCTTTCCCACCCTTGTCCAGAGTGGCAAATTGCCAGGATGTTGTGCCCAGGGTTAGCTTCTCGAATATCTAGTCAGAAGAAAATGTGTCTAGCCTGTTACTGTGAGAAATATTAGAAATAATAGTTTTCAAACTGCTTAAGATTGTGTCATGTATATTGTTGTGAATTTTGTTGGGGCAAGCAAAATAGGAAAAAATGAATGGTTTAAAACTTTTCTAATTTATTTGTAAAAAGATTAGTCATCTTTTAAAACGAATCATCCTATAAAGAACAGATCACCCCAAATAGCAGACCCCTTTTCCTTTGATATACGAACTTGAATTCTCCACTTTGTACAAGAGCCTTTGTACAAGAGCAATTGGCTTTATAAACTTTCCCAGAGTCTGGGACCGTGAATACTATCCGTGTAAATAATTTCCTCTACGTTTGTGCCAGATAACTTTCAACTCCTCAGTCTAGTTTTCAATAGTTAGGGTTTGCATCTGGAATGAAAATTACGTTCTATAAAGGATTTAAAATATTGCTCATATATTGTATATCATTTGTTTATAAAGATGTAATGGAAAATATCTACACATAAAGTAACTAATTGAAGGACAGGTTGATTTGAGGAAGAAAAGGAGTCTGAGGAACATCACAGTTAAGGAAGTCTCGTGAGACCTCAGGGGTGTGTCCTGTCTGACTTCCCGGTGCGTAATTCCGAAGTGGTGCTCAGACCAAGATCCAACACTTGATTAGACAAAAGACTGGGTAAAGAAGCTAATGAAAAAATTCAATGAAACCTCTACACTCTCCAGTCATCAATGTCTTAGCCACAGGAAGGGATAACTTCAACCAACAGTGGGTAGGAGCACTGTTTAGACCCAATGGGGACCAGTCACGGAGTCCATGTCCGGATGCATAGGCGTTTGGGTGATAAAGTCACCCAGACCATGCGATACGGCTGGTGGGCACTAACGATGAGAGATGGGGAGCGGAGATATGTGGAAAGAGATGTAACCCCAAGTGGACGGTGTGTGTGTTCACTCCTCTTTTCCTTCTTTCTTCCTTTTTCCTTCCTTTCATTCTCTCCCTCTCTCCTCTCTCTCTCTCTCTCTCTCTCTCCCTCTCCCCCTCTCTCTCTCTTTCTCTCTCTCTCTCTCTCTCTCTCCCCCCCTCTCTCTCTCTTTCTCTCTCTCTCTCTCTCTCTCTCTCTCTCTCTCTCTCTCTCTCTCTTATCTTTATATGTGAAACATAATTGCTCTCTTTTTACTGTCTT
>NW_008332592.1:649283-696465 GCF_000622305.1 Nannospalax galili
TTGGTAGACACAAATGCTCTGTTTATAATGCCTTTGGCCTCTCCCGGGAGGGAGGCGGTCTGACTGGAGCAGCCCTAGAATCTTTCAGATTCTTTCCTTTGATGAGGTCACACCAAGGTTCTATCAGCTGTTTACTCATCAACTTGTAAAAACTGGTTCTCCTGGAGGCTACGTAAACAGAAATTGCGTAGGAAACATTCCACACCTTGGAGAGCAGATTAGCATCAGATGTTGCTGCTGGGACACAGATGAAAGTCCCAAGGGCAGTAGCTGTGGATATTTGATCAGGACGAATGTATTTATAATTTCTTCAGTTTTGCAGCTCCCTCTCTGGATTATTTGTTTGTTATGACCACTAAAGGAATCATCACAAACACTAATCTAAGATCCCCTCTAACCCGGTTTTGAAAACTCTTTAGTAGATGTTTGCCATCAAATTAAATACTGTGAGACTAATTTTTCTTACTAGAGGAAGCACGAACTTGAATCACGATTTTATGTATTTTTTTGGTGCTAAGGATCCAGTCTAGGGCCTTGTACACGCCAGACAAGTGTTGCACCCTCAAAGACACACCCTTGTTCTTTGAACTTGGGGTAGCATTATGTGGTGCAAAAACTATAGACTCAGAAATTAGACACCTGGGCTTTAAACAAATTTTGTCCTTGAGACCTGTGTGGCCTTGGGCAAGGTGACTGGCCTTGTTGGCCTAAAGTGCCCTCATTTGTAACCACATTTACTTCACAGAGAGCCTTCACAGAGTGCCCCACCTATAACTCAGCACCTGATCCCAAATAGCCTGCCATCCACATTAGCTTCCTTCCTGTTTCCTTTCCTTAAAGCTTTTCCCACGGCAAAAACTAAACTATCAACACTCTCTTCCTGTTAGGAAGTCTTAGTTCTCCTCTCCTGTTTGGTTTTGCCTATCATTATGGATCTCTCTCTCTATCTCTCTCTGTCTGTCTCTGTCTGTCTCTGTCTGTCTCTGTCTCTGTCTGTCTCTGTCTGTCTCTCTCTCTCTCTGTCTCTCATCTCCCTCCCCCATCATTGTGGATCTCTCTCTGTCTCTGTCTGTCTCTGTCTCTCTCTCTATCTCTCTCTCATCTCCCTCCCCATCATTGTGGATCTCTCTCTGTCTCTCTCTGTCTCTCTCTGTCTCTCTGTCATCTCCCTCCCTCCCCCATCATTGTGGATCTCTCTCTGTCTCTCTGTATCTCTGTCTCTCTCTGTCTCTTTGTCTCTGTCTGTCTCTCTCTGTCTCTCTGTCTCTCATCTCCCTCCTTCCCCCATCATTGTGGATCTCTCTCTCCCCATCATTATGGATCTCTCTCTCTGTCTCTCTCTCTGTCTCTCTCCATCTCTCTCTGTCTCTCTGTCTCCATCTGTCTCTCTGTCTCTCTGTCTCTCTCTGTCTCTCTCTCTCTCATCTCCCTCCCTCCCCCATCATTGTGGATCTCTCTCTGTCTCTGTCTGTCTCTGTCTCTCTCTCTATCTCTCTCTCATCTCCCTCCCCATCATTGTGGATCTCTCTCTGTCTCTCTCTGTCTCTCTCTGTCTCTCTGTCATCTCCCTCCCTCCCCCATCATTGTGGATCTCTCTCTGTCTCTGTCTGTCTCTGTCTCTCTCTCTATCTCTCTCTCATCTCCCTCCCCATCATTGTGGATCTCTCTCTGTCTCTCTCTGTCTCTCTCTGTCTCTCTGTCATCTCCCTCCCTCCCCCATCATTGTGGATCTCTCTGTCTCTCTGTATCTCTGTCTCTTCTCTCTCATCTCTCTCCCCATCATTGTGGATCTTTCTCTTCTTTTGGTTTCCCCCACCCTTCCTTTCTTACCATTTCTTCCTTCCTTCTTTTTCTCTTTCTCTTCTTTTTCATGCAGTGCACTTACTTATTTTCTGACAGTATAGGATGCTTCAGGTTCAGTTCCACAGGAGTCTGAGAATCAGTTATTTTTCCAGAAACCCTTTGATGCTAGAAACAATTTGAGTACCAGGTATTATCATGTACTATAAAAAATAATTATTATAGTTTATTATTTGCAACAACCTTAGCTTTACAACAAAATTGACCAGATGGTCTAGAGAGAACTCACAGTTTTGTATATCCTATTAGTTTTGTATGGTATACTCATTATAATTAATGAACTAATACTGACACATTTTAAACTAAAATCTGTACTTAATTGAAATTTCTTTGTATTCACTTAATGCCCTTTTCCTGTTCCAAGATGCCATCCAGGATAGCACATTACTATTGCTCATCATATCTTTATAGGGTCCTCTTGGCTGTGACAGTTTTTCATGCTTTGTTGTTTATGATTAATTCCGTAGTGTTAAGGAATACTAGTTAGGCATTTTGTAGGATATTGCTCTCTTGGGATTTGTTTACTGTTTCTCTGTGACTGGACTAGGGATACAGATTTTGGAGACTACCCAGAGAAGTGCCTTTCCCAACACATCATATCCAGAGCCCGCACTGCCAACATGATTTATGACTGCTCATATTGACCTTTGTCATCGGACTAAGGAGCATATGTCAGGTTTCTCCAATGGTAACACTATACTTTTTTCTTCTCTTACAAAAAGAGTTCAGTATGTGCATTTGATAATTAAGGAGTGAAGAGGCAAACTTTCTTAGAGAGCAGTTTGTGTAAGTGTTAATAGAAATCCTTCACGCTGTCTTTAAGCAATATTTCTGCTATCATTTTTCTATGGTAGAAACGAAGTACCTATTTATACTGTGTAAATCTGAATTAAGCAAATATATACTTCTCAACTTAGCAGGAATTTATGATAATTCAAAGTGCAAGGCATATTTGTAACCTAGTGTTACTCACTATTCTGTTATTAAATCCATGGTAGTTTTAGAAGGCTGGCTCTGCATTTTCCATATGAACATTATTTCCTTAAATATCATCATTTCTGCTGAAATGTATCAGAAATATCAGAAATATTAATGTATTAGAAATATTAAAAATTGTTTTTGATTTTTAATATATCTCCTAATTTTGATATGGTGAAATAATTCTAGGTTTTTGACAGTTGACTAGGCAAAAATCAAACTTTTATCTTTTCATTTCAGTTCAAAAAATAATTGCCTACTGAACACATGAGACAAACTATACACAAAGTGAAGAGAGCATTTACCAAAATAGTTGCTAGTTCTTTCCTGCACAGCACAGCTGTACAGGATCACATGAATTTGAGAAAGCATAGAAGTGGAGAGGAGTCTGAGGTTAAATAGGAAACAAAATACTCCTGTGGGTTTTGATCACTGATTACAGGTCTATAAATAAGCATCTTTTTGGCTTCAGAAGCGTTTTGGGTCTCCTGCATATTATTTAGCTTGGCATACGGCTTGCCAGGTTCTTCCCCTCTTCCCTTTGTGACCTGCTTGAAGTGACTGGAGAGGTCAGACTCGAGACAGGTGGTGAAAATATTCAAGGGGGAAAAGCACAAAGTGTAATTGTCTGCCTTTGGCAGAAGTTCTATTTAGTGACCTGTAGGAGCTGAACCAGCTCTATATTTAGATCTAGCAAGATGACATAGCATAACACATTATTTGCAGGCCCGTATTTTCTAGGTAACTACTATATTTTCATTGAAAAGATTTACATAGTTTGTTGGAGTACCTGGTCCTTGAACTGTCTAAGAAGACTTCAGGTGGTTGCTAAGAAATGCACACTGAACCGGGTGTTGTGCTGCACGCCTTTAATCTCAGCACTTGGGAGGCAGAGGCAGGCAAATCTCTGTGAGTTCAAGGCCAGCTTGGTCTACATAGTGAGTTCCAGGCCAGCTGGGGCTACAGGGAAACCCTGTCTCAAAAAGACCAAAGAAACCAAAAAACAAACAAACAAAAAAAAAAAACCTCACACTGAAAAGATGTGGCAGCCGGGGCGCTTTCATAATGTCTTTAAGGCAGGAAACAAGCTGGGGCTGGACAGAGGCTCAGGAGCTTGGGGAAGATGCATATGTTACCGCTACAAGACTGAGACACGTCTTATTTCCTTGAGCAATTAGCTGTCGTTTTATATTCATTCTTAGTATTTCTCCCAGAAAAAGGAAGATGTTCATGGGCCCAGGACAAAAATCTTGTAAGAGGGGCTATGGGGGTTGCAGGCGGGTCAGGGAGTCTAAATTTGATTGATTTCTATTATATAAAGGCATAAAACACAATAAAATATTAAAAGTTAAGTAATATAAAGTGTTTCATGTAACTTGGATGCCACTGTTTGTGCACATGTATGACATAGATGCTCTAAGTTCATGGAGTCAAGAGCCAGAGAGTAGTGGATACTTCTTAGCAGAGGAATTTGGCTTTAGGGGAAAAAATGAAAGATAGCTATTAGATATTACTGTCCTGTGCTATCTAATATGTGAACCACTAGCCACATGTAGCTCCTCAAATTTAACTTACAATCAAACAAAATAAAAAAATCCAGTTTCTTAGAATCAATAGGCCCATTTCAAGACTTGGCAGCCACATGTAGTCAAGGCTTGGCAGCTACCTGCATGACACAAACACAGGCTGTTTCCATCCCCACAGGACGATGTTTCCCTTAGCACCTATCTGCATCCTTTCACTGTTTGGTATTTATTCCATTACAGTTTGTTTTGAGACAGGGCTCCCTGTAGCCCCAGCTGGCCTGGAGCTCCCTGTGTAGACCAGGGTGGCCTTGAAGCGATCCACCAGCACCAACACAGGAATGCTGGGATTGAAGGCATGTGCCACCAAGCCTGGCCTTCCATCACATATTTTATTACTTAAAAAGTAATGCAAAATGTTATTTGAAAAGATAAATGATGAATAAATTGTGCTTACTGAAAAACCATTTCAAGAATCTGAAGTGATCACACAAGTGACTGATTTTTCTGGTGGAAGTTTCTAGTTAGTTATGGCAGGAAATATAAACAGTAGCTTCAACTCTCAATGCCTTTTAATAAAAGCAGACTGGTAGTTTAGTGATGGAGGCCAATTCCAGATCCTGGAAGCCCTTGCTGTCTATGAAGGGCATGCCAAGGAGCAAAGTGGATCACTGGCCTCCCCTTCATCGGCTCCAGGAACATAAGCCTGGGGCACTTGGCCAGGTCCAGCTTACTAGTGAACAGAGCAAAAGGGACCACTTTCTCTTCTCTCTTGCCTTCTCTTAGAAAATTGCTTTCAATACTTAATGCTCACAATTAAATACAGTTAATTTATAGCTGAAGTTGGGAGCTATTCGTGATGGTCCTATCGATATTTTTGACTTCAGTAATTATTAAGTGCCTATTGAATAATCAATGGTCTTTATCCTTTGGGTCCTTGTAGTTTTGCATGGGATCTGGGAAAAGGGAATGGATCATGTTGATAGAACAATATTAAATGGTGCCAATGTCGAAATTTGTTCACAGTGCAGTGGGATGTAGAGAAGGCAGCCGAATCCAGTGGTGAAGGATGTGGACACTGTGAGCCAGAGCCCCAAACTGCAGGCAGAAAGGCGAGCACAAAGCAACAGAATGGCAGATGAGGGTTAAGTGGTGGGAGCTGGATTTTAAGGTGTCCCGTTAAGGATGGTGTCATAATCCAACGGAAAACTGCAAAGGTCTTATTGATAATGTGCCTGTTACTGTTTCTTTTCTTTGCCCCCTTGTTTTGTGCTTCCTCATTTGAGCTTCTTGAGATCATCTCTCAAATAAACTATTTGAACCAGGCTGCTACTTAGAGGAGGAAAGAAGCGAGTGGCCAGTACTGTCAACTGCTGCGCAGAGCTGGCAGAATGCTGGGGAAGGCCTCTGCTCCCTTCCTTCCTACAAAAGCCACTGGTTCCTACAGCAAAAGGAGTGTCAGTGATGCGGTAAGAGCAAATCCAGACTGCAAAGAACCTCACAGTGGTTTTGAAGCAACAGGAAGGGAAACACGTGTCGATGGACCTTCCAAATTGTTTGTCAAGGGATGTGGTGGTAGCCAGAAGTGGTCATAGATTCAAGAGTGGAGTTTTTCTAGAACAGGGTTCTACGACTGATGTATCACACAACACTACGACATCACCCCTCTTGCAGCTGCTTCTCAATCTTACAATAGCTTAAAAATAGCACCATAATAGAAGAAAGACAGAGGTGGATGGACTCTTGGCCGCCTTGTTGGAGCTCTGGGTTCCGACCATGCCTAAAGCTTTCATTTTCCACCACCCAAGTTAGACTTCTGGGTCGCGTGAACTAAGTTCTCTATTTTGCTTGAGTCTGGCTGAGTTAAGTTTTATTCATTTCAAATTGTGAGTAGAACAAAACTTTCTCCTCAAGGACAACTAGAAACATTTCTGCTTTAATCAAATGCCTATATACCCTCCCCTCAAACACAGAGCACACACTATTATGGTGGGAAAAGTTAAAAAAGCCAGTAGTGCAAAGGAGACAAAGGCAGACATGAAAGCGGGTATGTGATGAGGCAGGACTTTGAGAAAATTGGATGAATCCGAAGAGTGCAATGATTACTCACAAGCACTTTTTGTAACATGTTAATATGAAAAATTTAAACTACACAGAGAAGTGGAAGTGCGGTAGGGAGCAGGCATCTGTCTACCACAAAGTTCAACAGTTAATACTTTGCCACATTGTTTGGTTTTGCTTTGTCATACATCCCATGGACCCACCCTCTGTTCATCCATTGGCTCAGCTTAATTTTGTAATGTGCTTCAACATAGGTGGGACATGTTAGTGAACTTTATTCCTAATTTCTGGTGGCATGCATATTATTAACTTCCTTACTAAATTTAGCTTCTGTTTGCTTATTTTTTCTTTTGTTTGAAACCAGGTTATGTAGCCCAGGTTTGCCTCAAATTTGCCATCATCCTGCCTCAGGCTCCTGAGCAGCATGATTACAGACTACCACCACATTCTCCTTCAAATGTGTTTGCCATTGGCAGGACCTACTATATTGAAAAATTGTCTATGACAGCTCTACTACTCTGATATGTCTTATCTTTAAACATTCTAATAGCATTTTGCAGTATTACTGTAATTCAAAAGGTATTTTCCATATTTCAAAGTATGATCTATTTGAAAACTTTTCTGAAAAATATGAATGACACTTATTCAAGTTGCTTTTTTTCTTTTCTTTTTTTTTGTCTTTTTGAAGCAGGGTCTCCCTGTAGCCCCAGCTGTCCTAGAACTCACTGTCTAGGCCAGGCTGGCCTTGAACTCACAGAGATCCACCTGCCTCTGCTTCTCAAGTGCTGGGACTACAGGCATGTGCCACCACGCCTGGCTCAAGTTGCTTTTTAATATGTTAGCTCATGGAGAAGTAATAAGAAAAGTGGGGGCGGGATCTCAGGGTACGTCATTACACTGAAACAACAGCTCCAAATAGTCAAGTTTTATATATCATTTTGTGATAATGATTTAATCCAGGGTCTTGCAATCTCAAATCTCTCTCTCCTTCTGCCCTTAGGGTTTGCTGGCCAGCTAGCACAGCATACTTGATGAGTTCCAGGCCATTGAGAGACCCTGTCTTCAAAAATAAGATGGATGGTTCTTGGAGAGCAGTTCCCAAGGCTGGCCTCTGGCTTCCACAGGCACATACACACATATACACACATATGCATGTGAGTCTTCAAGTGATTAAGTTATCATAACCCTAGGTACCAGGTTGAGAGAATGGCTGCCCATGTCAATATGATGAGCCATCATGCCAGAAGGAGTAGAGATGCTTCTGCTGAATTTAAGTGTTCTGGTCTGGAGATGACACATACCTTTTGTGCTCATGACTCAATGACCAGAAACATTCACCTGGTTCTACTCACAGAAACACCTTGACATTCTGGAAGATGGGGAACTAAGCATATTTGTCAACTATGCTGAACACCTCAGTGCATCTCTTGTGTCTTCATACCCAGGAAAGCCTGATGTCCATTGCCTCTATTACTGTTCCTCCTCCTGCTCCTCCTGCTTCTCCTCCTCCTCCTCCTCCTCCTCCTCCTCCTCCTTCTTTTTTGGGTCTTTTCCCCCCCTCCTCCTCCTCCTCCTCTTCCTTTTTTGTTTCTGGAGACAGAGTCTCTTGTAATCCAGGCTTCCCTCAAACTCTGTGTAGCCCCAAATTATTGTGTATCCCAGTTGATCATAAACTCTTGATCACCCCTTCTCGGTCTCCCAAATGCTGGAGAGTTTTTCTGTAACATGGAAATTTATAAAGCTATCCTTCACCTTTTCCGTTTGGGGCAATAAGACATGTATATGGTCTAAAGCTGCGGTTTATCTAGGGCCCACTCACTGAAGATGCTATAGAAAAACACTTGTAATAACTCACCTGCCAGACATATTTGGAGAGTAAGTAATCAAATTGCAACTTATAACTTCATGCTTAAATTAATTAATAAGGTAACAATGACAGTAAAAGCTACCTTAAAAGTCATGCCAGTGAAAGGGTAGTCAAAGCTGATACAGACCTACATTCATGAACAAACAAGACAGAGCACCCTGTGGGATCACAGGATGACAAAAGTGACCCTGGACTGTTGGCAAATGCCTGCAGTGAGAATGCCGTGCCTTTTGGGCTCCACTGTCATTTGCTATCTTCCCTTAGGACAGAGGAACCAGGCAAGATTTACAGAAAGCAGTCAGGAGTCTATCATCCGGAAGCTCCTTTACCAGGGTCTAAATTCATGGACCCAGAAAATGACTGCTTCCCAATCCTCTGGATATCAGTACGCAGTAAGGAGTAAGGGAAGTGGGGGAAGGTGATTCTTAAAAACAGAAAACTAGAGACAGGAAAGTTGCCAGATCTGAGCTCCAGGGCAGTGTGCAGCAACACTGCAGGAGGCAGGTGGTGGTGGAGCACACTGACGCTGCAGTAACAAGACAGAGACTGCTAGGACCGATCATGCTGGACTCTGGCAAAACATTAATAAGGCTTACTCTTGAAAATGCAGAAAAGGCTGTTGCAAAGAACTGATGGGTAGAGCCCTGCATGGTGGCTTGTTTCTTGTTATGCAGACTTTAGCTATACATGTGGACTCTTAAAGAATTATACCGATCACTTTAATCTTTGGTTATACATTCCTTTTGGGTGTTTAAGAGCATATTGTTGGCCCAAATAAACCAATATATTCTGACTTAAGGTCATTTACGGATCTGTTCCTCAGGGGTCACATGGGCTTGGGAGGAGCCCCCGGCTCCTTTGTTTTACCAGTTCTATCTATGTGAAGTTAAGTCAAAGGTTCTGCTCAACTGTGGCTGGCTTCACTTGGAAGCATGGAGGAAATGTTCCCTCTGTGATGACCCTCCTCTTTGTAGACTGGACACTGGTTCAAGTCCATCTGGTGGGGTCTCCATGGCCTCCTTGATCAAAAGGTGACTCACCACAGTTACAGGACATTTTGAGAAATGCTCCATAGTCCCCTGGAACTTAGTCAACCTTGGAAGGCAAGGAGCAAAACTGCTAGCTTGGGAATCTTTCTCACAACACAATAGTCTTTCATAATTCTACTTTCCTTTTATATAATCACAACTGAGTTTTAAAAATGTTTTCTATCCCTCAGAGCTGTGCATTACTGCTCAATAATTTCTTTGCTTTCATCAGATTGAGCATTATGTCACCTGTGGCTGCAAGGAGGCAGCGATAGATGGTGACTCCAGGAAGAGGCTGCTGTGGGCAAAATCTCGGCAAGGACTCCTTCCAGACGAAGACTTTAAATAAATGTGGAGCACAGAGCAGAGCGTCACGGTGACAGCAGCTTGCCTGCTGCTTACCAAAAGTTGGATTCTGTGTCAGGAATGATAATTACCAGTTCTGAAGAAGAAGAAAGCCATCAACCCTGTCCTAATTACTAATTAATCCAGTGCTAAAGGCATTTAAACCAGTGACCCTGTTTCAGCAATGGAAGTCACTAAGTGAGGCTAAGATTTAAAGGGACACTGGGTACACTCTACCACCCAATTAAAAGGTCATGGGTAGTGCTAAAATAATTCCCTGTTAGTTTTGTTTGGTTGTTTTCTTTATTTTGGTCATTGGTTCTATTTTCATAGAAGTGGAATAAAGGAGTAGAGTCTGTTTATTGGAAGGCTGAAGAAGGAATCCTTAGGAGGAGGGCTGAAGGCTCCTCCAGGATAGATACTGATAAGTCAGATTTGTCCTATCGGACGCTTTCTTGTTATTTAATCAACTAGCTCCTGTCTTTAGCTAATACGTGTTCACTGTTAAAGATTTGAAAACTAATGAGGAGAAATGAAACATAATGCTGTTATTTTGTATTTTTGTATTTATTTTGCATATATTTAAAATTCTAATTATATATTAATAGATTAGATCATGCTGTAGCATTTTTCTACCACTTGATATTTTGCAAGTATTTTTGTGACATTTATTTTGTTGTATAACTTGTTAGTGGGTATTAGTTGAATAGAGACACAGAAATATATTTACCTCAGCCCTATTCATGAACATTTAGACTAATTATCCTTCTTTAGTCCTGTAGCACACATTAAAGAACATATATGCTTTAAGGGTTTTGAAATACTGATACACTGATGTTCAGAATGCTCCATATATATGTATTGAAAGTCCCCTGGACCACCAGGTGGAGCGCAAGCATTAGCCATGGCAAGCCTGTACCGTCCATCCAACTAAGTATATATAATTAAAAAAATAACAAAAACTGCCAATTAATGTCATTTATCCTTTGGGATGCTTAAGTTTTTCATTGATTGATAAGGAGCTCTTTATATATTAAAGATATTAGTGTCTTCACCTTATATTATTAAAATTTCTGTTTTAATTTGTAATTTATCCAAGAATTTCTTTGATCCTTTTTTTTTCTTGTATTTTAAATGAAAAGTGGCTGTCAGCTACAATATTTTAATATGTAGTTTTCCTTGGACTCATCTGAGTCTCATCTGAGGAATGTATGTTAGGAGAGGAGTAGGGACGGCAGGAACAGTCTGGACAGACCAGAGGACGTGACCGTGCTTCTAGATCTGAAGCTCTATCACTCCATTACTTTCCACTTATAGTTTTGACCTTTTATGTTTGGGGCAAGCATTATTATTTCATATTGTTACAGGGCTACACATCTGGGGTTCGTTTTTTTTTGCCTGTCCCCAGGACTTTTTTCTTTTGCTCAACTATGACTGTATCCATTTTGGAAAAGCCAATGGCTTTAAGGAGTTAGGCCTGACGCTTTCACAAAATTGCTACTGATGAATGATCTTGGGAACAGACATTGGCAGCATAGTTAGGATTGCCAAAGGAGTCTTCCTCACCCTAAACCTGCTTCCTTTGTGATCATGCAAACGGACACACACACATACACACACCACACACACACACCACACACACACACCACACACACATACACACACACACACCACACACACACCACACACACACATATACACACACACACACACCACACATACACACACACACACACCACACACACACCACACACACACACACACCACACACCACACACACACACACACCACACACACACATACACACACACACACCACACACATACCACACACACACACACACACACACACCACACACACCACACATACACATACACACACCACACAACATACACACCACACATACAACACACACAGCACACATACACACACCACACACATATGTACACATACACCACACACACACACCCTACATACACCATACACACACCACACACACACCACACACACCACACATACACTTTTACACACACCACCCACACACCACACATACACTACACACACCACTCACACACCACATACACTTTTACACACACCACTCACACACCACACATACACCATACACACACCACACATACAACACACACACCACACCTACACCATATACACACCACACATACACTTTTACACACACCACACATACAACACACACAACACACACCACATACCACACACACTACACATACATACCACACACCACACATACACCACACATACCCATACCACACACACCACACATACACACCACACACACCACACACATATGCACATATACCACATACCCACACCCACACCCCTACACACACACACACCACACACAACACACATACCACACACACACACACCACACACATACACCACACACACCACACACACACACCACCACACACACACCACATACACACCACACACAGACACACACACCACACACATAAACACACCACACACACACCACACACACAGACACACACACACAACAACGACACACACACACACAACACACAGACACACACACAGACACAGACACAGTCACTGTGGAAGCATTGCTAACAGAAGGGACAGTGCGGCTCCCACCTGAAGCAGTGTCTGTGATACCTGCTTGAGAGACGCTGTAGTGTGTCATCATGAAGGTCTCACAGTGAGCTGTAACCATTTCTTCTGAGGCACCTGTATTTCCAGATTATGCATTCTTGGAATAGTCTTTTGATGGGGACATTTCAAAGGACTTCTCTACTTTCAGAACAACAGGTTTTACTTTAAGGTATTAATAAGGTGTAAATCTTGAACTTGTACCCATGGCCTGCTCATAGGAAGCCTGCTAAGAGCTTGCAGTCTTTTTTTGCATCTCTTTAGCAAAGTGTTTATTGATTCTGAGTTCTGTAACCTGGCATTTCCTGAAGAAAATGTTCGTGAGGAGCCCTGGCCCCCGGGGGCTGTTTCTCATTTGGATTCTGTGCTTCCCGTTTTCTTCATTGTAGTTTTGAAAGATCCAGCCTTTCCCTGCTTCCCCCAGAAAAGCTCAGTCAATAGTTACCCTGCCTAAGAGCTCTGTTTCTAATTGTAGGAGGGTGAAGTAGATGGTTCCTTGAACTGAGGAGTCCAGAGCTCCTGCCCTTCCCTGGTTTCTCCTGCCCAAAGAAGTTGCCTTTCTCTTTTGTCACTAATACTTCAGGATGGTTCTGGATTTTTTTTTTTTTTAGACTACAAACCATTGTAAGGAGTGCGATGGTCTGGAAATCTTCCTGTTACATGTCTCTTCATTAGTAAGTTCTCCTCCACTCTATCTAGCCTGGCACAATCACAAACATTCAATAAAAATGGTAAAAAAAAAAAAAAAAAACCAACCAAACCAAACAAATAAAAAACTGGAGTTTGCAAGATCTGACCCAGGACAGGGGCAGGAAGGAAAGGGAAACTGGGGAGGTTTGGACAGATCAAGGGAGGAAGGAGTGAGAGGTGAGAGGTTAGGGAATGAGGGTGGAGCTTTTGTCTGACCGTTTGGGGATTCTGGGAGAAGCTAGCTGACCCACCCTTCTTCCAATCTGAACTAGTGACAATGGAAGAGAAAAGGTCTGAGAGGATGGTGAGTCCTCTGGCTGGTGTGTGAGCTAGATAGAGTCCAGATGCGCTCATATAATTAGGATAAGAGGTGTGGAAATAAGCTGGCTCTATGACTAGACACCTTCCTATCTTAATAATGACAATAGTAATAAATACGAGTGTTTATGTGTGCCAGAACCCCCTGGATACTTCATCTTAACTAATCTTCAGAACACTGAGATGGAGGTGACATCAGTGTTATTTTTCTCCCTGTTTTAGAGATGAGGAACCCCAGTCACAGTGATATTACATAGCTTGACCAAGGTCACAGGTGATGAGAGGTTTAAAAGTAGGCAATTTGATGTAGTAACCTAGGAAGATGACCATTGCTGACAATGGAGAGGTCTGGGGGTTGGCAGCACCAGCAGTAACTGGCTAGAGACCATTGCAGACGTCTGACTGGGTAGAGGCACAGAGGCATGATGGGTAGCCTATTTGATAGGAATTGACAGGGAACACAGGTGCATATCTTCAGGCTTTCTTGTCCATTGCTCCAAGGGTAGGTCAGACTCTGCATATCCAGTGCCCACTTCAGGGCAAGAGGAAATGCGAAAAACTCTGACAGTGACCTTTACCAAAACGAGACGGTGCGGAATAAACTACGGTTCAAAGAACTGATCTGGAGTACTCTGTTGGACTAAATTTAGTTTTTGTCTCTACAACCCTGTAGATTGAGGGTCAGGAGGGAAGCTGAGTCTGTTGTAGATGAATTAAGGAAATAGCATTTTCCTTGCATATCTGAATGTAGCATACACGCCCTGAAGACTGGAAGTGATTCGCTTTTTCTGTGCAGAGAATGAATGTTCTGAAGGATAGTTTTGTCACCATGCGTTGTGGAAAGATCAATGCTGATGTTTTCTTATCATTTTCCAGCAGCCAGAGTGAAGTTTGACTCAATCGAAAGTGTATATGTATTTCTGTTTTATAAAATACTGTAATTCCACGACTCGAATTTTTAAGATTACTGAACTGCACGTTTTTGGTTAAAGTGGTGATTAGAGCACAAGTCCCTTCAGCCCTTCACAACTTAGTCTAACGGGTAAAATAGGAATCAGTTTCATTTGAAGGTCTGGGCTACTTCCTCACTAGATAGAGAGGCCCAGGGTCACAGTTCTAACTTCTCTGGAGCCTCCAGAACTCCTTAAGAGTACTTTGGGACCTAGAGAGGTTTGTTGTTAAAGTTTTGGTATCTTGCAGCATGGAAAGTTATATACACGCTTTCATGGACTTCCTACAAGATCTTATCTGCTTAGGATAGAATGTTCTAAGCATTTGGAGACTGGATCATATGACTGCCTCTGATGTTTATTTAATACTTTTAGCTTAAATTAATTAACTTTATTTATTTAAATACATTTCTTTTTCTTTTGACTTTTATTTACTATTTTTATTTTATGTGTATGAGTGTATTGCCTGAATGTAGGTAAGTACACCCGTGTCGTGCAGTGCTGGCAGAGGTCAGAAGAGGCTGTTGGATCCCCTGGGACTGGAGTTACAGACAGTTGTTAGCTGCCATGTGGGTACTGGGATTTGAACCTGGGCCTTCTTCAAGAACAACCAGTGTTCTTAATCGCTGAGCCATCTCTCCAGCCCCAAATACATTTCTTTAAGAAGGAAAATTTGTATGAATATCATGAGTGACTAGAAACATTTGCCTGAGGCCTCCCTCAGCTCTCACCATGTAAAGACCATATACAGAGCAGTGCACACCTCCCATAGGTAGCATGACCCAACCCTCCTTCCCTACCTCCCAGATTACAGCCTCTGCCATCTGGACTCCAGCTCCTACCAGCTACCTGAGGACCCTGTGCAGAGCAATGCAGGCTTCCCACAAGTACCACCACCTACAGGTGCCCTTACCTCTGATATGATCCCAGCCTCCATCACCTGAAGACGATGCACAGAGCTGAGTGCCTTCCACAGACTTCTGAGGATCTACATTGAGAACTTGGTAGATCTACAGAGAATTTATTTCTTTGATCAGAAGCTGCAGCTTGTCCCAGCTGAACTAGGACCATTTCTGATTTCCCATTTGTACATCAAAACTGACTGGTCCTAAGACCAAATCTCAAACGTCACTCAGCTGATCATAAACCTTATAAGTGGGTGTAGAAGTAAATAAAGATCCAAATGTCCACTCAACAATCCTGGGATAGATATTCATACCAAAACACAGTACCAATGACCTAACTCTAGATGCCCAGGTCCCACTGCAAAAACACAAACAAATACAAAAAGCTAAGCCAATATATGTCCTCCAAAAATTGGTACTCACCAAGTCAAGTATGGTGGCATACATCTTTAATTCCAGTACTTAGAAGGCACTCAGGAGTCAGAGGCAGGCAGATATCTGTGCCAGCATGGTCTACATAGCCAGTTCTAGGCCAGCTGAGGCTACAGGGAAAACCTATCTGGAGATATTGCTTAGAAGTTAAGAACAGCTCTCCCAGAGAACCAAGGTTCAGTTCCCAGAGCTTACATGGCAGCTAACAATTGTCCTATAACTCCAGTACCAGGGGCTTAAACATCCTCTTCAAGTCTCTACAGGCATTATATGTACATGGTGCCTTTACATACATGTAAGCAAAACACTCATAGCACAAAAAAATAAATATTTGAAAAACATGACTAGAATGTGTAGGAACTCTGGGACATCATAAACAGAACCCAAACCTGCCAAGTGTGGTGACCCACATCTTTAATCCGAGCACTTGGGGTGCAGAGGCAGGCAGATCTCTGTGAAACTGAGGCCATCCTGGTCAACCTAGTGAGTGCCAGGCAAGCTGGGGCTACAGGGAGACCCTGTCTCAAAAAACAAAAACAAAAATATCTATATTCTAGATACAGAAGTAAGGAAACCTAGTTCAAAGGCACGGAAAATATTTTTAACAAGATTATAGAAGAAAATTTCTAAAATCTGAAGAAAGAGGTGCCTGTCCATGTGCAAGAGACACACAGAACACCAAACAGACAGGATCAGAAAAGAAACTCCTCATGTCATATAGTGCACAGCTAAGTTTTTCAATGGGGAATTTAAATACAGAAAAAACTGTCGTAATTGAAAGAGAAAGAAATCTTTCCACAACAAAAACAGGCTAAAGGGATTTATGAGCAGCAACCTGGCCTTATCGAGGACACTGGGAGGAGTACTTTGGGTTGAAGGTGAGGATAAGCATGTCTAAGAGTGACAATGATAAAATAACAACGTGAGGTCAAAAGTTAAGCAAAGGATTATTAAGAAAGCAGACCCCATAAAATCAACAAAATGACAGCAGTCAATGCACCTTTCAATAATAAATTTGAACATCAGTAGTCTCCACTCCCCAGTCAAAAGGCCCAGATTAGCAGACTTGATTTAAAAATAAGATCCATTATTTTTGGGCCTTCAAAAAACACACCTTAGATAATACCTTAGAGTGAAAAAGTTCCAAACAAATGGAATCAGGAAATGAGCAGGAGTTGCTAGTCTAATAACCAACAAAATAGACGTCAAATCAAAACTAATTAGAAAAGATGAAGGCCACTGTATACTGGTCAAGGGAACAATGTATCAAGAGCACATCATAATCTTAAACATATATGGAATAAACCTGGGTGCAGCCAGCTTCATAAGGCAAATGCTATTAGACATAAAGCAACAGATTCTCTACAACACATTAACAGTAGGTCACTTCAGTGCCCCACTTTGAGCAAGGGATAGATCAGACAAAAAATGAACAGTGAAAGTATGTAGCTAAATGATATCATAGATCAAGTAGACCTAACATATGTGTGTAGAACATAACAGATATGGAATTATCTAAATAGTAGAGAGTACACCTTCCTCCTAGCAGTCCGTGGAACCCTCACTAAAATAGACCACATGTTAAGACACAAAGCATCTCTTAACCAATACAGAAAAACTGAAATAACTTCTTGTCTCTTATATGATCACAATGGAATAAAGCCTGATATCAGCAATAATAGAGACCATAGAAAATGCTCACAGTGATGGAGACCAAACAGCACATTATTGAATCATGAATGGATCACTGAAGAAATAAAACTTAAAAAAAAAAGATCTAGAATCGAATGAAAATGAATCCACAGTATACTCAAATCTATGGGAAGCAATAAGGGCAGTCCTAGGGGGAAAGCTTATAATTCTTTTATTTTTAAAAAAAATTTTTTGGTCTTGGCCAGGCTTGGTGGCGCAAGCCTTTAATCCCAGCGCTCGGGAGGCAGAGGCAGGCGGATGTTCAAAGCCAGCCTGGTCTACATAGTGAGTTCCAGGACAACTTGGCTACAGGGAGACCCTGTCTCAAAAAGACAATATACTCAAATCTATGGGAAGCAATAAGGGCAGTCCTAGGGGAAAAGCTTATAATTCTTTTATTTTTTAAAAAAATTTTTTGGTCTCGGCCGGGCTTGGTGGCGCAAGCCTTTAATCCCAGCACTCGGGAGGCAGAGGCGGGCGTATCTCTGAGTTCAAGGCCAGCCTGGTCTACATAGTGACTCCAGGAACAGCTGGGCTACAGAGAGACCCTTTCTCAAAAAAACCAAAAAAAAAAAAATCTTTTTTGGTCTCTTTGAGGCAGGGTCTCCCAGTAACACCAGCTGGCTTGGAACTCACAGAGAGCCACCTGCCTCTGCCTCTCACGTGCTGGGATTAAAAGTGTACACCACCATACCTGGCTGAAAGTTTATAATTTTAATTGCCTGAATATAAAAATTAGAGAGAACCTAAATAAACAAATTAATGTCGCACACTAAAGCCTTGGAAAATCAAGAACAAGAACAATCAGTACTCAAAGAGAGCAAACAGGGAGAAGTCAAGATCAGAGCAGAAATTAATGAAATGGAAGTGAAGAAAAACAGGACGAGGAATCAATGAAATGCAGATTGGTTCTCTGAAAAGTTTAAGAAGATTGACAAAACTTTGGCCAAAGTAACAAACAGAAAAAGAAGACCCAAAGTAATAAAATTAGAAGTGAAAAAGGAGACATTACACAAAATACTAGTGAAATCCAGAAAATTGCAAGGACAGATTTCAATAAATTTATTCTACCAAATTGGAAAATCTAAAATAAATAGAAGATTTTCTTAATCCATATGACATACTAAGGTTACACCAAGAAGAGACAACACATTTAAGCAGATCCATCACAAGCAATGAAATTAAAAGAACAATGAAAAATCTCCCAACCAAAAAAAATGTCTAGGCCCAGGAGGATTGACCACAGAATTTTACCAGACCCTTAAAGAAGGACTAAATAGATGCTTCTCAAACTATTTCATAAAATAGTAAAGGAAAAATACTTCCATTTTTTTATGAAACCAGAATTACACTAGTACATAAACCAGACAAAGACACAATAAAAAAACTTATAAACCAATCTCTTTGATGAACTGAGATGCATAAATTCTCAATAAAATACTTGTAAGTTGAGTTCAGGAACATATTGAAAAGACATCCACTGCAATCAAGTCTGCTTCATTTGAGAGTTACAGGAATGCAGAAATCAATAAATGAAATCCACCACATAAATTAGACTCAAAGACAGAAACCACATGACCATTTTACTAGATGGAGAAAAGGCCTTTGTCAAAACCAAGCATCCCTTCAAGATAAAGGCCCTGGAAAGACTGAAATGTAGGGACATTATCTCAACATAAGGCAACATAAAAATAGCCCCTAACCAACATCATGCTGAATGAAGAAAAATCCAAAGCATTTCAACTAAAATCAGGACACGACAAGGAAGTCCACTCTCTCCACTCCTTTTCAGTATAGAGCTTGACGTCTTAGGTAGAGCAGTGAGATAAAAGAAGGAGATAAAGGGGATATAAACAAGAAAGGAAGAAGTCAAAGCATCATTATTTGCAGCTGATATGATTACATATATCAAAGACCCTAAAGATTCTGCCAGGAAGCTTCTACAGCTAATAAACACTATCAGCAAAATACCAGGATACAAAATTAACACACAAAATTGCTAGACTCCCTATATACAAATGATATATACACTGAGAAAAAAATATGGAAACAATACCATTCGAACAGCCTCAAAAAATATAACATGTCTTGGCATAAAACTAACCAAGGAAGTGAAAGACCTGTTCAATGGAAACTTAAAAACTCTGAAGAAAATGAAGAAGATACCAGAAGATGGAAAGATCTCTTATGCTCATGAATTGGTGGTATTAATACTGTGAAAAAGGCCATCATACCAAATGCAATTTATTGATTGAATGCAATTCCATCGTGATTCAAATACCATAACCTCACAGAAATTAAGAAAATAATCTTACAATTCATAAGGAAACATAAAAGTCTTAGGAAAGCCAAAACAATCTTGACCAATAAAAGCTCTGCTGGAGCTAGTTTTCTGGCATACTACAGGGCAGTAGTAATAACAGAGAGCACGGTACTAGCATAAAAACGGACACACTGATCAATGGAATAGAGTTGAGGATCCAATCCCAGGCTCCTACAGCCACCTGAGTTTTGAATAAGAAAACTTTTTTCAGATGTTCAACATCTTTAGCCACAGGGAACCTCAAATTAACATTACTTTGAGATTTCATCTTAACCCAGTCAGAATAGCTAAGATTAAAAAAAAGCAAAAGGAAACAAAACAAATGACAACAAATACTGTCATAGGTGTGGGAAAGGGGATGTTGATTCACTGTTGGTGGGAGTGTAAAGTGGTACAGCTCTGGAAATTAAAAACCTAGAGATAGATTTCTCATATGATCCAGCCGTACCAAATTCCTGTGCATATCCCCAAAGGACTTTGTATCTAACTACAGAGACATTTGCTCATCCATGTTCATTGCTCCCATATTCATAATAGCCAGCATATGGAAACAGCTAGATGTTCACCAGCTGAAGAATAGATAAGGAAATACGTTGCATAGATTCAATGAAAACTTACTCGGCTATCAAGAGAAATGAAATTATGAAATTTGCAGGTAAATGGGTAAAGCTGAATCATTCTGGCTGAGGTAACCCAGACCTCACAAGATAAATGCCACATGTTCTCTGTCATATGTGGGTGCTCCATTCCAATCTTTAGATATATTTGCTTAAACTGGAGTAACCACAGAAGGCAGGAAACTAGTAAGGGGCCGTGGGCAGGGGGACTTCTTTGGGGGAAGGAAGGTAGAACACAGGTGGTAAGAAGGCAGAATGAAAAAGAAAGGATTAAATGGGGTGGGAGATGGGAGGGCAGAGTAGAAGAGGGAGTATGGGGAGGGATGACATGAAGACCTTCGGAAATGGAAAATGGAAACCTACCTCACTAGAAGCTTCCTAACATATATAAATATACATATATAAAAGAAGTTAAAATGGAATTACTCTGTAACAGGAACACAACGCCTCTCCCAGTCTCCATAGGCTATCAGATAAAAAGCCCAGCGTCAGGAATGAGTCATCACTTTTTGTGTTGTTGGCCAGTGGAGTCCCATAGATAGTTCTGAAACATTACTGGCTGTGGCCATTGCTCCTGGTTACCCTCCAGAACTTGAAGGCAGGACCTCATTGCTGAAGACATGACACACTGTAGTTGTAGGATACAGAGAAATCAGGTTGGTACCAACCTAGAAGTTTCATTCATATGGGCTAGATTTCATGGTGCTGGAGGGTGCCATGCAAGTGACTAGGGAAGGAAAATAATCAACAGTCTTCCTCAACTGTGAATTCTGTGGGCTACAATAACAACTGGAATGGCAGGATATGCTTACAGGTGCAAAAGTGGCACAAACATTGTGGGAACAACCAACCATTTTCTGATTAGATTTAAGACCAGCTCCACAGCATGAAACTCATGCCTAGTACTAGTCATGGGCCAAGAAACCATGGCTGGGTGGGTTATAGATTCTAGGGGAGAACCTACTATTGCTATTCTGCCAAATGGACAGAGTATTAAATTGTCCCCCTAAGTTCTTATCTTTATCCCCATAAATCAGTGCATCTCTCAACTCTCATTAGAAAAGCTTTGTAGATGGTGATTTACACAGAAACCCACAAATGGCCAGTGTGCAGAGAATAAGAGACTGTGGAGCATTCATCTATAAATGGGAAATATCACATATTCTTTCCACAAGGCTCAGGGATCATTGTGGAAGAGGGGATAGGAGGATAGTAAGAGCCAGAGGTAGTGAGTGACTACTGCAAAACAGTGTTTCTTGGACATGGCATTTTGTGCACATGAGCTCATAGCAGCAGTGACTGTACGCACAAGATCTGCACAAATCAAGACAACCAAAATCTCAGCATGGGTGAGGGAGGAGCTCATGAAGTCCCTCTTTCCCTATGCACAAATCAAGACAGTCAAAATCTCAGCATGGGTGAGGGAGGAGCTCATGAAGTCCCTCTTTCCCTAGCTGAAGAACTATTGGAAATTGATGGATGCTGGCATAGGGAGAGTCAGTTTTGTCAGGCATGCAATCCCTGACAGACTAGCCATGCACAAGTAGATGGTCTCAAACCCATGTGCACACTGGCAGAACTATATTGATTCAGTGGGTCGAAAAGAAGATCACAGGAATTTGGCAGAGAAAAGCAGTGGGGGGTTAAGGGAGGAGGTCAAGGGAAATGAGGGGGTGGATTTGATCAAAACACATCATATGCGTGTATGAAATTCTCAAACAATGGGAAAAGCGTTTCATAGTAGGTGATCATATTCCACATAAACAGAAAAAGGAAGCCAAAAAAAAAAAAAAAGAGAAAAAATTCACTCAAGGCCCTGGACTTGTAGGCTGGTCTCTTGTTTCTGCAGAAATCAGCATGTATCTAAGAATTTTTAAAGGCCTAACTAGCGAGTGTCCTGAACTGTCCCTTTGGTATAAACAGCTTAACAGAGAACTGAGAAGAGTCATACAGTCTTACTCATTGTCAATGTACTGCAGAAACCAACTGCACTCCTTAAATCATGTCAGTAAAATGCTTTGATGATGGTCAGGTACCAAGGATCAGAGATACCCATTTCCTACCCAGCACAGCGGGGTTTCACCTTGCTCAGTCAGAGGCTCTGGGGCATGGCTGGAATTACCCACATGATGTAAGGTCTTGAAGCAAGCAGATGAGCATCCCACTGAAATGTAGCCATGTGACTTGCACACCTGCTGCTTCCCAGTGAGCACCAATGATGGAGTTATCCCCTCAGCCGAATTTTTTTCTCATTTTGCTGAATTAAATTAACAGTGGAGGGAAGCGCAACTCTCTCAGTTTACCTCTTGAGTTGGCACTCAGTACAAGATGGTTCTCTTTGTTGACAGTGAAAGGAATGCCAATTAGCTTTGAAAGGCAGGTAGTTGATATCTGGGACTGCCATGTCTGATAATGATGAAGTTAGGGAGCAGATTAATTTCCTGTAGTTTCTGTAACAAATTATGACAGTCTCCTTGGCTTAAAACTACAGATACTTATTTTTTCAAAGGTCTGGAGCCAAATCTAAAATAAATTCACAGGGCCTATAAGTGTCTGCAGGGCCATGTTCCCTCTGGAGGCCCTCAGGGAAGATGCACTCCTTGCCTGTCCAGCATTCCTTGGAGTGTGGCTATATCATTTTGTCTCTGCCTCCATGATTGCTGTCATTTACTCTTATGCCCCTTTTCTCTTGGCTTGCCATTCTATCAGGTGGGCTGCTTTCACAGACCACCGTGCATTGTAGCTTAAACCACACCTTTCCTCCCAGGCTCTGATGTCTAAGATCAGAGTACTGGTAGATCCATTGTCTGGTGAGTGTGTACTTCCGGTTTACCGACAGTTGCCTTCTAAATGAATTTTCTTTGGCTCAGAGAAAGAGCATCTCTGTTTTTCTAAAGCTGCTGAGGTTGGTCATTCCATTCTTGTGGACTCCACCTCCATGGCCCACTTACTTCCTGAAGACCAAACCATCCCACGGAGCTTAAGAATTTAATATATGAATGGTAAGTTGTCCGTAAGACTCTCACATAAGGACATCATCGGCCACTGGGTTTAAATTTCACCCAGGTAATGGAAAATGGTCTCATTTTAAAGCCTGGTGAGTTTAATATATGAATGGTAAGTTGTCCGTAAGACTCTCACATAAGGACATCGGCCATTGGGTTTAAATTTCACCCAGGTAATGGAAAATGGTCTCATTTTAAAGCCTGGCTTCTTCAGGGATCCTCTCAGCAAATAAAGCAACATTTACAGATCCCAAGGACTTGGATGCTGGTGTATTTTGGCAGGCCCATTTCTCAGCCCAACCAGGGATGAGAGCAGAGTGTTATCTTAGGGGACCTCAGAGGTAAGGTTTGTGGAGCACCCTCAGTGAACGTGGTATCATTTATCATTCAGCTAGTTTAATCCCAACGGCTATCTCCTGAGGTATGGCCTGCTGTTCAAAGATGAGGAAGGTATATCAGCGATCTTAAAACCTTCTTCAATACTATCAAACTACCAAGTGTCAGGGTCTTCACCAGAACCAACTGTCAGCAGCCAAGTCACGTGATGTTGGCAACCTGCCTGTCATATTATCACTGAAGGTGTTCTGCATTGCTGAGTGCTCTGTACTCGTTTGGGGTCTAAATAAGCTCCTAGCTCTCTGCTGAAATCCTGTTAAACATGAACTTTCTGTGACAGGCCAGAGCAGGGACACCAACCTGACAGTGCCCTTCATGCTACCACACTGAGATCCTGGGTGAGTGTGGGCTTTCTTAAAAGGCAAAGCAAAACAGAAAGCTCCCCCAACACATCCAATACCTCCCTACCTAACATCCTGGCTGCTTCAGAGTTGGTCAAGTGCTTGTTGAATTAATCAACTGCAGTAAGTTGTTTATCCTGCCTACAGGAGGCAGAAGCATCCAAACTGTTCACCTTCATGCACAGTCTCTGTGTGGCTCTATAAATTAGTTTTAGTGTTTGCTGTAATTGCTGTTAAGATGACGCTTCCCAAGCTCTTAACCATGAACCTGTCGAACAGCTTTACACTGACAGAAGCTTTGCAAGGGTAATGAAACATTCCGGCAAGAGTTGACCTGCCTGGGATGCTTCACTGAAGGTCTAGACTCCGGGAGAGTATTAACGGTGACCTCCATGTGTCCTCCTTCAGTCCAAATGATATGGGAAAGCAAGTGATGATGGACTCTTTCTACCACCGTCTGGTAAAATAGGTTATCTAATTGTCGGTGTCCCGGGCTGAACTTGAGGAGGAGTGGCAAGGAACCAGTTCCCCACAGGAGGAAGGTGTGATTTTAAGATGCCTGTCAGCCCCTGGTTTCTGAACCCCCAAAACATTGCTGCTTTAACCTGGAGGCCGGAGTGGGTGTAGGGACTTTCTGTGACCCTTAACCTGGAGCAACAGACCTCGAGGTGGGGGCATTTAAATATACTAAACATTTTGTTCCAAATATAAAACGTTAACAGCCATGTGTGTATTTTTGCAGCAGTGAATCCAAAGCACACTGATGAGCAGATTTCGATTATCGTTCACATGAAGAGACAGACTTCATCCTGCATTTGGAACTGGTTTCTCTGGAATGCTGGGTTTTCCCTTGTCAGCAGGACCAAGGAAGGGGACCCTCTTTTCTGTTGCCTTCCTCCTACCTCTCAAACACCAACTGCAGGCCATCCCATGACACGGGACAGCTGCTCCTTTCCAGTTCCTAAAGGTTTAAGGTGTAACTTGGCATTTATCTCGGGCATCCCACGGGATTGAGCTTATTATCTGATTGCTTTGCCACTGCAGAATTTATTGCATGAAAGGGCCTGATGCTGGCTGGTTGCTGGGAGCAGCGACTGCAGGTTTGGAGTCCTCATGAATTAGGGCACCAGATGCCTAAGTAAGATAAACCTGCTACTACCCTAGCCCTGGGGAGGAGAGTTCTCCCTGCTAACCCACCTTCTGCAGTGTTAACACTTTAGATTAAATTAGTTGAGAACATAAGAAGGCAATTTTCATTTGTAAAGAGATTAGGTTCTCCCCCCCCCCTTCTATTCTTCCTAGGCTAGAACAATGAAATACAAAGATAAATTGAGATGGGATTTTATTTTTAAATGGCTTTCACTAATACAAGTGATGCTGTGAAGGGAAGGCTGTTCAGGTGATGCTGAGTCGTGTCTGACCATGGCATTTAAATAGCTATGGGTACCAAATTTAAGAGTTTACTTTGTTAGGCTGACATTTGCTACCTTCAGTGGACTGACGATGCCTGTTAGAATTCTCTCTCTGCGGGACGCACGGAGATGCTGACCCACCAGATCTTAGGGTAGATGTGTCCCAGGACCAAACAGAGGTGAGCAGCAGCAAGCTTAGGGTAATTTACAGTCATAATGCACCATAATGTGTAAAACACTTGGCTGAATGCTTTATACTACTGAAACCTGAATCCCTGATATAAAACATAATCAAATGCATTTCATGATGATGAACTACTCAGGTTTAATGAATTTTTCCTTAAATGTGGAGTAAATGCCCTGTTTTAGAATTACTTTTGTCCAGTGCGTATTTAAATGACTAATCACTCACATATTCTATGGAATATTTCATAGACAGCAGGAAAATGGAGAGAAAATGTCAGTCCCATTTTTCCATTTCCTCAAAGAAGTACAATTATTAAAAATAAGCACTGGGGGAATTCTGGCATATCAAGACAATTCATAGTCTTATGAAGCTCAGTGACTTCTGAGGGAAATCGGGCTGGCTCCTCTTACCACCTGCTCCTTTGGTCATGGATTAATAACATCTGACCAAGCATGAAAACATGCTGAGGCCATCTGCCATCGTGGAGCAGGATGTATTTCAGCTTTCCCAAACAGGAATCTGACAAACTCCAGGGCATGGCTCTCAGTCCAGAGTCATCCTGCTTAGTTTAGCTCCATGACCCAGATATTTTGCTAACAGGAATTCAGAGTCTGTCTTGGTCAGACCACATCTACTCAGTGTGCTTGCTAGTGGTTAGAGCACTGGCCCTTATGTAATTTTTTGATAATCATGGCCTTTCTCTCCTATTATGTAATCATAGGATGTCAGCTCAGACCTGAGCATTTGTCTCTGTACTTTGATGTGGTTTGCAAAGCTGAGAAAAATAGATTCCCCAAACTTCAGCCTTCTCAGCTAGCAAAACTATCCTGCTCCTCAATCTGTCCTCTCTCTCTCTCTCTCTCTCTCTCTCTCTCTCTCTGAAACCACCCCATCTACCTTCATCACGAAAGTCACTGAGCTGTGACCACTGTCTTGTACACCAAGATCTCTTCATGTTCTGCTCTTCTGTTGCTAAGGAGCTGAGAGACTCTGGAGAGGCGAGTGCGCCAGGTGACAGAGGAGGACCCCATCCCCCAACTGTGTCCATTACGTGATTCCTCTGAGTCTCACTCAGCCCTACCCAGCTTTCTCCTCTAGGCCATGCACAGGGCCCCTGCTGCCACCAGCATTCCACAAGAAGCCACCAGCTGCCAGAAGTGGTGTGTGCAAAGGAAGTGACATGAGCCCAATGACTACAGGACTTGTTCTAACTATAACTCACTGGGCCACATAGGGAAAGCCACTGAGCTCAGAGTGGCACTTGAAAATGCAAGTGCATTTCAAGTCCTGGAGAAGAGGGCCTTGAAACTGGGCTATGAGGTTTCAAAGCCCCACTAGTGGCAGTCATTACTCCCTTCCTTTCGCCTGGACTGAGCCAGAGGACAGAGTGCCGAAGCAGCTATTTTGTGAACATGAAGCAGCCAGCAGGAAGATAAAGACTGGCACAGTTCATTGGAAGAACTACGCCCTAGTGGCATCACGTAGGTGCCACCCCCCACTTTCTTCCACTGTTTTTCATGTGAGGCAATAAGCTTATGCCGTGAACCTTTGTTGCAAGCAGCTGAACGCCAACCTGAGGAATACAGGCTTAAACTAGTGCTGCTCACCAGAGAATTCAGAGATCAATAACCATGCTTAACATTCACTTAATATTGTGAAGTTGTTCGCAGTGTAAACTCTGCTTCTGTTTTGTTTTTTCATTTTTTGTTTTTTTGAGAATTTCATACATGAGCCTTGTATTTATATCATTCCTACCCCCTCTTTCCCCCTTCCAGCTCTTCCCATGTTCTCCCACTCTCTCTTTTTAGTTGTTAGTTACACACCACACCACCCCTCTCTCTTTCTCTGTCTCTTTCTCTCTCTGTCTCTCTTTCTCTCTTCACTACTAACTCCTTTTAGTGATGTTCATACTCTCATACGTACATGTGTTTAGGGCTAAACACGGGATTGGATTGGATAACCTGTCAGGGAGCTCATCCCTGGAGAAATACGATTCTCTTCATCTAGAGGTGGGACCTTGTGAAATTCCTTCATCCACATTTGCATGTCAGCTGGTCTCGTCATTATCCAGGTCTTGTTTAGAAAACCATGCTGTTGGACCCTTCACGGGGCAGCTTCCCTGATGTGTCCGGAAGACATTATACAGCAGTGGCCTGGTCCTCCGCCTTTAGAAATTTTCTGCCCCTCTTCTGTGGTATTCCCTGAGTCATTTAGGGGTTTAGGGGTTGCATCGTAGATTTCTATAGGCACTTATTCTTGCATTTTGACCAGTGTGGATCACTGTAATAGTCTCCGTCTGCTGCAAAAAGAAGCTTCTTTGTTGAGTGTTGAGAGCTACACTTATCTGTGGGTATAAGGATAAGTATTTAGAATATAGTTAGAAATTACACTGGTTTAAGAAAGTGGCAGTAGTAGGTTCTCCTCTAGCATCGGTGACATTTCCAGCACTGGTAGTTGGCTAGGTTTCAATTTCCCTCTTTTGAGCAGAACTTAAGTCCACATAGGCAGCTGTAAGTTATCCTTCAAATTAAAGTGCATCCAGCATTAGGGATATTTTGCAGAAACATTGTTGTGGTTTCTAGATTTTACAGCTGGGTCAGGGTATTGATTGCTTTTCCCCCACGACAGTGTATCACTTTCTAACACTATGAAGAGTCAGTCCTCAGGGAGGCTTCCAGGTCAACTCCAGCTCAGTTCCTCCTCATCTATGTCCAAAGTGTGTGGCGTCTTCAGCCATAGGCCTTACCTTCAAGTTCTGGGAGGCAACCAAGGGCAATGGCAATAGCTCATATTATTTTGAGAGTCTGTTGGAGTACCCTAGCCAACAGCTTGAAAGGTTTTCCATGCATTTACCCTCTTTCTCCCCTCCCTGGTTAATATCATCTCCCAATTTTTCCATTTGGTAACTCTGAATCCTACCATCCTTCTCTCTAGAGCTCCTTCTCTATCCCATGGTCCTTTTCTACTTTTATGACTTCTGCAGTTATTTTGGGTTATATACTCATATCTAAAGATTCAGAGCTAGGATCCACAACTAAGAGGGACTATGTGGCATTTGTCTTTCTGGGTCTGGGTTAACTCACTTAGTATGTTTTCTGTAAATTTTATGAATTAATTTTTCTTTATAGCTGAATAGTATTCCATTGGGTAAATGCACCACATCATTTTACATTCATCAATTGAGGGACATTTAGGTTGTTTCCATTTCCTGGCTATTACAAAAACAGCAGCAATGAACATGGCTGAGAAAGTATCTCTGTAGTAGGATACTGAGTCCTTTGGGCATATGCCAAGGAGTGGTATTAGCTGTGTCGTATGGAAGATCTACTTTTAGCTTTTTGAAAATTTTCTGCAGTGATTTCCATACTGACTGCCAGTTTGCAATCCCATCAGCAGTGAATATGTGAATATTTTTGTTTGTTTTGTTGAGACAGGTCTCATTATGTAGCTCTGGCTGTCCTCCAACTCAAGGCACTTCTCTTACCTCAGTCTCCCAAGCTCTAGAATTATTTTGGTGCACTATCACATCCAGGTACTTTTTAAGAGAGGGCCTCACTGTGTAGCTCTGACTGGCTTTAAACTTACTATGTAGAACAAGCTGGCCTCAAACTCCTGAGATTAAAGGCATTCGCCCCCCTACCCAGCCTCATATCCAGGTGTTTGTATTTTCTTCTAAGGAGGGAGTTTTGGTATTTCCGCACATACTGCTTTAATGTGTGTCTTAGTTTCTTTTCTGGTTGTTGTGATAAAATACTAAAAAAAATGCAATTTAGGGATAAAGTGATATTTTTAGCTCACAGTTCGAGGTTACTGTCCATCATTGTGGGGATGTGACAGTGGCAGAGCCTAGAGACAGCTGGTCACACTGCATCCAAGAAGCAGAGAGCAATGAATGCATGCACACTTGTGCTTAGCCTTTTTTCTCACTCTTGTATGGGCCAGGGTCCTTTGTCTAGGGAATGGTACCACTCACAGTTGATGTGTCTTCCCATATCACTGTAACCAAGGTAATTCCCACAAACATGCCCTGAGGTCCACCTTCCAGATATTCTAGGTTGTACCAAGTTCACAACACTAACCATCACAGCTACATTCTTTGTCAACTTGACATCTGAACACATAACTTTAAGCTATAACCTTTCACTCCTTATATCCATGGGTTCATGACCAGCAACAGTTCTAACACTTTAGAAATCCAAAATCTCCTGTGAGCTCCCATAAGAAAACAAGTTATATACTTCCAACGTATAATGGCACAAATTAAATATTCCTGTTCCAAACAGAAGGAATCAAGGCATCAAAAGGAATGATCAAACCAAACAACCCAAAATCTAGCAGGGAAAACATCAAATCTTGCAACTCCATGTCTGGCATCCTGTGATAGGTTCATCTGGGCTCTAAAGTGGCCTGGGTAGGCACCTCTCTTCAGCTCTGCCTTGTATACACACCTCTCTTGGGCTGGTTCCACTCTGTACCTACAGCTTTCCTCTGTGGATCCAACACTCTGGGGTGTCCACTCCAACCTAGGCTTCAACTTCACAACTTCACACAATCACCTTTCAAAGATGCCCTGCCAGGACTTAGCCCCTGCCACATATTGCCTAGCCTCAGCATATCTCCAGAAATGTAGAACAATATTCCATGATCCCTTCAGTTTTGCATCCTTCATGCCTCCAAAGCCAATACCATGTTGGTGATTGTGGCATTTCTAAGCCACATTATGGGTACTCCTGAATAAAGAAACAGTCTGACTCTTAGTATTCATTTTACCTGAACTCTGAGAGTGATCTGTGCCTTCAGATGTCTCACAGGGCTGTGCTCTCAAGCCAGACTTCATGCTTTCTCTTTTTCTTATTTTTCTTTTTTTTGAGACACGTCTCCCTGTAGCCCCAGCTGGCCTGAAACGCACCATGTACACCAGGTTCACAGAGATCCACCTGCCTTTGCCTCCAGAGTGTTGGGATTAAAGGCATGTGCCACCATGCCTGGCTCATTCATTCTTTTATTCAAACAGAATCTACAGCATGAATTGGGAAAGGAGAAACTAGGATCCACCCTTATCTTATCAGGGAATCTTGCCCTTTGGTCCCTAAGTCTAGACTACCACACACGATTTCAGACAGACTTAATTGTTTTCCATTCACACCAACATTCATTCGCTATCTCGGGTAGGGGGGCAAGGTGGGGTCCTGAGGGACTAAGGTCACAAGAGGAGCACATGGCTCATTGATCTTGTTTACATTATAAATAGTAAATAGTAACTTTTTGATTGCAAGGTTAGGTAAAAGTCATTAGTCCAGACTACATTTATACTATAAAAGGCATTTCTACAGATGTTGTTGCCACATTCTGCTGCCAGCTCAAGATGGAGCCTCTGATGGGTGGGGTTTTGCTCTCAGGACACATTTCCCATCCCCCAGTGCAGCTTAAGAGGATTCTCTACGATGGTGCTGACTCTGTCAATTGCTGCCGCTTCAACACCAACCTCAGTACCACTCTGCCTTGAAATTTCCTCTGCCAAACAACTTGGTCAGTTACCTTTAAATTCAAATTCGTTGGGGTTCTCAGGACAGGGCAGACCAGAGTCTTGGCCCCCGATGGGCCCTAGTGCAGTTCCTCATAGCATCCTTGTTCTGCTCTGAAACCTTGTGAGCCAGGGTCTCCACAGCCCACAGTTCTCTAAGCATTCTTCTTGTCTGAGCTCTCATAAGGATGGCCTGTTAGGTTCCACTTACAGCATTCAAGGGCTTCCTAGCACAAAGTTCCAAACTCTTCAACATGCTAGCCACAAGATATTTCCAATGACCTAAAAGGATATAGTCAGGTTTATCACAACAAGGATTCCATTTCTAGTTCCCATTTCTGTCTTATGCTTCTCTGCTAGTTGATGTGATAAAATATTCTGACAAAATTAAATAAGGGGAGAAAGGATTTACTTCAGTCACAGATCCAGGTTACTGTCTCTAACTGCTCACAGAGGATGGAGCTTGAGACAGCTGGTCATGGTGCACGGTCTGTGCTCAAGAAGCAGAGAGTAATGAACGTGTGCATGTGTTCACTGCTCTCTTCTGACTGTGGATGTGACATGACCCACTGCTGAAGCTCCCACTGCCTCGATTTCCCCAATATGATAGACTGTAACCTGGAGTTGTGACCCAAATAAACCCTTTCTCCTTTAAGTTGCTTTTGTCAGAGTATTTTATCATAGCAACAGGAAAGGAACTAAAACATTATTCCTTAATGAATATCTTTAGATGATGAACCTGAGTATAATATTAATAACACATTCTCTCCCTAGAGAAGGTATTTCACACATCAAACTGTGAAGTATTGAGAAAATACTTCATATTGATAACTAGTATAGTTAATTATAGCATTTCTTCAGACTAAAAGAAAGATTTGCTTTTCAAACTAAAACAACCTTCTTCCCTGATAATTTTTAAATCAGCATTCATTTATTTTTGCCTTTAGTGAAACAAATACAGTCATTGCTTACAAAACTGAATGGCTGGCAATTTTGACTTTAGAATGAGACTTGGATCTAAATTGCAATTTACCAGTGAAACTGATTCAATAAAATAAATATTTAATCTTGAAAAACTTGATTGAAACAGTGTAGACTTTTATACATTCACATCTTGATAAATACCAGTGGCTTGGTAAAATAAATTGAAATGCAAGTTTAATCTTTTAAACAATCACAAAAATCTGTTGCAATAAGATTCTGGCTTGAAATTTGAAAATGTCAAAGACATATTTCGTTGAAAGATGTAGTGGAAACTTGTTACCTAGGTTACACCAATCTATGATAAAAATGTATAATGGATCTTTTCTAAGTATATAATAATACATCTTCCTCCAACTTAAATGTGTATTAAATATGTTTCCAACTGATGCCTGTTTTATAACATCACTCATATTTTTAAATCAAATGGAAACATCTTTTCTAGAGAACTAACATCTTTGTTCTGTGATGATACAATAGTTTATTCATAATATGCCATTTTAAATCATAGGTTACTGGAGAGAGAAAACAGGCTTCTTTTGAAAGGGTTCAGAATGATAACCTAAACTTTGGTTTAGATTGTTTTACTAATACGTTAAATTTTTATAACGTAATTTATATTCCTGTAACAAAAGTGATAGTGTAATGAAAAGGATGTGGCTTTCAAAGTTAAAGGACTTGTATTTGTGTCCTGGGTCCCAACTTGACTGTGGCAGTCATTTGCTTGGCTAATCCAGAGTCCATCGCTTTCCCTGGAAGATGTTGGTAAGGTCAAATTCTAGCTGCCACCCTTCCAATGAGGCCATGTGGCTCTTGCCCAGTAAGCTGAAGGAACTGCCTCCAGAGAATTGAAGGGAATCTTCAAAAGAGGATAGCATGAAAAAAGGCTGGTTCTGTTTTCTTCTAAGGCTGAAAAAAGGCTGGTTCTGTTTGGTAAGCTCAGGGCTGTCGGTAGGTGTGCAAATAGATAAAATAGTATCATCCTTACCTGTTCATTCTGTGTAGGTATGCAAATAGATAAAATGGTTGCAGACACCTTTTGACTAAAGGCGGAGGACAAGAAGTTTCCATTGATACGGACCTGGTGTCCCCGACCTTGTTAAATTACCGACATCCCTGGGCTTACGATTTTTCTGATTCTTGTTATATAACAACAATAACAAAAACTTTTGCTACTTGTCATAATAATCATTCCTTTCTCACTTATGACATTTATAATGATGGGCAACTGATCAATTTTCCTGAACTTCAATATCCTCTTCTGTAACGTGGAAATGATGGCTCAGCCTGTGGTTATTGCTTTGTAAGGACTCATTAAACAAGAGATTTGAAGACTGACAGAGCAGAAGTTCACCAACAAAGGGTCATTTTGGTGATATGCGGAGCTGTGTCACCTTAACCAACTTGAAGATAAAAAAGTTCAACAAAACCAAGGATACTTAGGTTATACTTTTGTGTTTAACTCTCCCAATAAGTCTACAAGGAAAACACGGTTTCCTGTTTACAAATAAACTACAGCTTAAAGATACTCTTTCAAGGTCACAGGGTCCATACTCCTCAGTGTTGGTGTTTGTGCCTAATGATTCTTCTTCCCCTGCAGGTCAAGGAAACCCTGGACTGCTGCTGGAGAACAGCAGATTTCAGTCTGTGCCTAATAGGCCCAGGGAGCGCCAACAAGAAGCTGAGAACTCGGAGGTGTGCACTCAACGATGCTGTTATAAGGTGGTTATGGCTTGACTGTGAAGTGTCCTCCACAGCCTCATGCATTTGAACATTTGGTCCCCAGCTCTTGGTGTTGTGTTGGGAGGTTTGGGACCTTTGGATCCTGAGACTTAGCGAGGGGACACAGGAGGGAGTCCTTGAAGGTTCACTTCCTCAGTTTGTACATTCTGCTTCCTGGTCAGTCACCATGACGCGACCAGCTGATGAAGATGATTACTGATGGGCGCTGAGCCACTCCTGCTCCCATGCCTTCCTGTTATGGAGACTGAAGTCTCCCGAAGTAGAGAACCAAAGGGAATCTTTCCTCCTGTCAATTGCTTCTGTTAGATATTTTGTCACAGTTACTAGAAAAGTAAGGGACACTAGGGCAGAGGAGGAAGATCCGGCAGGGCAGCGACTGCAACAGAATTCCAGAGCAATGACTTGTAAACAGGAGCTGAGACTCCAAGTCCGTAAGCAGATAAGGCCGGTGGCGACCCTCATGCCTGCATGAGCTGAGATAGCAAGGAGAATGAGTAACTCTGTTGGAAGCAAGACCAAGCGGATGGAGGGCCAGCGGTCCTCACAAGTCCATGCCCTAGTTGAACGTATTTAAAAAATAATTAAAATATTGGGCTAAAGAAAGAGGAAATGTCCATGGAAAGCATTCCCTGGACACTAGTTTGTAACTGGGAAGATAAGGGAGCAGGAATTATAAGCCTTTGTTTCAAATGACCACTTAGTCCAAGTTATCTAATTCATACCCTGTCAATAAGATTTGCTGACAATTTACCACTTGTTTCAGTTTCTGTGGTTTCTGGAACTGCTCACCCAAGACAGAGTCCAGCAAATTACCTGACTCAGTTATCTCAAAGCCCGGCAGGTCACCTGGCCAGCAGCAGTTTCCTTGAACATACATTATCTGGTGTCCAATACTCCACTCACTTGCAGGTTTTATCATTTGAAGTGTTTGGATCAGGGATTGCACAATGTGTTGGGGTTTTTGAAATTCCAGGATGGAACCCTGATCTCCATCCTCAAAGAAAGAACATCATATATGTGAAGTCTTACAATAGCTTCCTTGCAGTGTGTTGAAGCACAAAAGACAGCCCAAAAATGATGACAACAGGCAGCCCAGAGACGCAAGAGTACCAATTGACACAGCAAAGATGCCTTTGCACGGGAAGGAGAGCAGTGGCTGGAGGAAGGAAGACAGGAAATTAAATACGTTTTCATGAACAGGTAAGGATGATACTATTCCAGTTCAAGAAACTTGTGTCAGGCAGAGGGAACAGTCAGGAGAGATTAGGAAGGGGGAGACGTGCCCTTAGCAGAGCTCTGCAAGCATCCCAGTGCAAGCGTTCTTAAAATGGATTGTTTATCAAGCTCCTCTCTCAAGCACACTCCCAGAGCTTGCCCGCATTTACTGGAAGCCAGGTCATGGGTGCCTAGGTCAGAGAGGCAATTCCTGGAAAATGTCTGCTATGAGTAGATCTTGGTCTCTACTGACCAGTTCCGTTTCAGGTACATTGCAAGCTCCAGATGCAGATCCTTTAGAGGAGGAAACTGGATGCTCAGATGGTTGTTTTAAAGTTTGATGTTTGGTCTAGTTGGGATATACATCATAAACGACTGCGTGTTTCACAGTCATCTGGAAATTCAGTGCTTCTGAATAAAACCATGGTACAGCTCTATTGTATAGTGTTCATTGTCCTTGGCTCCTAATCTAATTGTTTGAAATTGCATTAAATAAATCAACAGCTTATTAAATACTGAAAAAAGCCTCAGGGGAAGGCTAGTTAATAAAGGACTTTTATGACCAAAGTTTGGACATTTGAATTTCATCCTGCAGGCATTTGAAGGATTTTAATCAGTAAAATTCACTAGGAAATTAGCACTTGGAAGGGTAACTCCTGGTTCTGTGTAGAGGGAGGTGGTGGAATAAGCGTGATTCAAGAAGGAGAGTCCCATGGAGGCTTCCCCCATAGGATGACAGCATATGATCAGTTTGGACTGGAGTATGGGGAAAGGGCAGGGAAGGAGGACCAGAGAGTGCACAGATGGGCTCCCGTTGTACAGGAATATCCTCTCGATCTGACAGGCACCATCTTTCTGAGCTCAGCTGTGCCCACTTAACAAAGATCATCACAGCTGGTGGGATTGTTGGCAGTTGAAGTCCCAGCATAGGAGGAGGGGCAAGGAGAGTTATGGCACTCTCCTCTGAGAGTCCTGCTATACTTCTCAAACCATAGTGGGCAATTCAGCGATAATTGCACAGGCAGGTGGGGAGGAACACGACTAAGGGAGGGGGCTTCATTTATTTGGCTATGGGAAAGCCATCATCCACACTCGGGTGAAGACTTTCTAGTGTATCCTTAAGGGGGGGTACTCATACTCCTGCAAGTAGCTACTCACCCACTGCTCTGTAAGTAGCCCAATAAACACTTGTTTCTCAGAGTGCACTTTGGTGGAATCATACCTGGGTTTGTCATTGGGACCAAGGGAGAAGGGGGTGGTGCTTGTTTGTATCAGCTGTGCACATTATTTCCAGGGTAGCAGGACCACTTCACAAATCATACTAGTTCTGGACTGGGAATTTATTTCCATTTCATTTGAAGTGTTTGTGTGAGATGCTGCTGGTCTGGGCACTACACTTTGAGAACCACTGGCCCAGGTAACTCGCTGCCCTCTCCTTGGGCATGTGAGGATTTAAATCTCTTCTAAGAACTTCCAAAGTTGAGGCAAGAAATGAATCAGCAACACATTCCTAACTTATGAATTATATAAAGTAAGTGATTAAAAAGTTGGCACTTTGCAACTTGGATTGCCAGGTCTCAGATTGTTGACATAGATTAACATTTTTGAGACCAGTTGTACTTCCCACAAATGACAGTGTAGTTGAGGTAGAGGGAGGCAGAGGGATCTTGTGACTAGGAACATGGAATAGCTTGGAGAGAGTAAAGTTTCTTTGTAGTATTCATTGCAAGAGCTTACAAGCAAGAAAACTGTACAATAACCAGGCATTTGGGAGGCAGAGGCAGGCAGATTTTTGTGAGATTGAGGACAGCCTGGTCTATATAGCAAGCTCCAGGCCAGCTGGGGCTACAGGGAGATGCTGTCTCAAAAAAACCAAAAGGGAAAAAAAGAGAAAATTCTATAATAGATTGAAATAATAATTCATACCTTGTTGAAAATTTTTCTTTAAAGGAAATAAAGAAAATGCTATTTTCTCAGAAGAGTATCCTTTAGGTGGTTTGGCTGGAATATAATAAACCCATTATCTTTGAGGCTTTCTATAGATCCCCCACTGTCCTCTGACTCTACTTGGCTATGGATCAGTCCAATCACTGCAAACATACTTGGGTGTTTGATGGCTCAGTTGTGGCCGGAGAGAGCAGAGCCTGACAAATGCCACCCAAGTTTCCACCAAAGATGGTCTGAAGTAAAATTCAGGAGATGAAGCTGGAATTATACTATGAATACCGCACATACATACTGACCTTTGAGAGCCATTAACATAGACTTTCAGTGGAAAAAGGTAGGCTTTTTTACTTGTTTTCTCTCAAGAAAAAAATGTGTATCTCTCTTACGTGGTAATTTTATTGTCTCTTATTATTTATTTGTTTATGTGTTTATTTTTATGTTTCATTGTTTCCTTTGTGGTGTGTGTGTGTGTGTGTGTGTGTGTGTGTGTGTGTGTGTGTGTGTGGTGTGTGTGTGTATGTGTGTGGTGTGTGTTTAGGTCAGAAGCCAACCTCAGGTGTCCTAACTCAGGAACCTTGGGCTCACAGATTAGGTTAGGCTGACCAGCCAGCAAGCCCTTGGAACCCCAACATTGTGATTAAAGGCAGGTCTTTGATTGCTGTGCATGACTTGTTGTTTCCCTAGCCTTCCCATTGTCTCAACATGAACTTACAGAAGATGGGGGGGGACTCACCCCCATCCCTCCTTCTTGCTCTCCTCTCTCTGGTGCTTCCCTTTCTCCCTTTTCTCCCCCTTCCTCTCCCTTCCCTCCCGTGTTCTGTTATTCTGTCCAGCCAAACTCTAGATTCATTATGTGGCTGCATCCCTCTGTAACAATGAGATCCTAGCTTTACTGTAACATGGAAATCTTTGGCAATCTTGAATAGCACAGGGTCGCTTTGCAGAATTTTCTTTTGAGGCAGGGTCTCACTCTGTAGCCCTGGTTGTCTCAAAAATCCCTAGGTAGACAAGGCTGGCCTTGAATTCTCTATGTAGACCAAGCTAGCCTCGAATTCAGAGAGCTCTTTCTACCTTTGCCTCCTGATTCTGGGATTGAAGGTGTGTACCACCACGCTTGCCCAGAATATTTAATGAATAATAAAAAGTACGTAGAAATATAAATGAAAATGTCAATTAAATTTTAAATTTTTGCTGAAAATTAAAAACATGGTTTTGATAGTAGAAAAATGCATTCAACTGGTTTAGGAGATACAGAATTAGAGAATTAGAAAGAGAGAATTGAGAAAGAGAAGAGAGACAGAGACAGAGGGTGAGAGAGCAAGACAGCGAGAGAGAGAAGGGACAAGGGGGACAACATATAATCCCCAGGAACATGACCCCAAGGACTCCATCATTAGGTCTCATTTTCTAAGTTTCCGTCACCTCCTAGTAGTCCATCATATTATAAACCCCTCCATGGGCTCAGGATCCACTGACTTCCTAAATGTCCCACTTTGGTAAATGAGGCATCTGTGGACCTTGAGCACATTTTGGGGATCGAAGCCATAGCAGTGGCATCTGTGGAGAAGCCTGGGCAGTGGCGAAAAGGCCTGGGGGACCACAGGAGAGAGCTTGGCCTGGGACTTACGCAGGGACCCCGAAGCAGGCAGGGCTCTTCCTTAATTGGCAGAAGCCAAAACCAGTATAGTTTAGGTTCTGTTATACAGAATCTTGTGCTTTTTGGGCACAAAACATTCATTTACGGTTAGAAGAAAGGACCTCCCAAATTGTCTCTATTTGAAGATAATATGACTTTACACTTAAAAGACTCCCAAGACTCCAGTGGAATATTCTCATGCCTGAAATACATTTTCTGCAAAGTAGCAGGATACAGAATCAATACACACATTTAGTAGCCTTTCTATGTAACAATAATGAATATCCTGAGAAAGAAATAAGGACAAAAATGCTCATCACAATAGCTTTAAAAATACCAAGGAATAAACCTAGCCGAGGAGGTAAAAAGACCTCTACAGTGAAAACTATAGAGTACTGAAGAAAGAAATTGCAGAAGACTCTAGAGGTTAGAAAGGCCAAGTTTGTGTTCACAGAAGGATTAATATTGGGAACATGAACATGTTACTAAAGCAAGGTGAAGATTTACTGCAATCTGTATCAAAATTCTAATTGCATTGCTCACATAAATAGAAAAAAATTGCCTATGGAAGCACACAAGAGTCTGTAGAGCCAAAGCAATTCTAGGTAAAAACAGCAATGCTGGGGTGCTGGAGTTATCACAATGTTCAGTCCCAGGTTGTACTAGTGAGTCATAGTAACCAAAGTCCTGGACATAAGCAGACACAGAAATCAATGGAATAGAACTTAGGATTCTTAAATAAACCCATATATCTATAGACATCTGATTCCTGAGAACAGGTAGCTTCTTTAACAAATGGTCTTGGGTAAATTGGGTGTCATATGTAAAAGAGTAAAACTAGGCCCCTATCTTTCACCTTGTACAAAAATCAATTCAAAGTAGATTAAATATGTAATGTAAGACCTGGAACCTTGAAACTGCTAGAGGAAAACAAAGGTGGAATACTTCATGATATAGACATGAGCAAGGTCTTTCTGAAAAGCACTTCAGTTGCACAGGAAATTACCGTAAGAATGGACAAATAGAATGGCATCAAACTGAAAAGTTTCTGCATAGCAGCAGAAAGAAAATCTTTACCAGCTCTCCATTTGGCAAGGATTAATATCCAGAATTTATAAAGAACTGAAAAATTTAAATACCAAAGGAACAATTAATCCAATCAATAAATGAGCCGATGAACTGAAAAGACCATTCTCAAGAGACGTGCACGTATTCAACAAAAATGAAAAGAAAAAAAAGGTTCAGCATCCTTAGTCATTGAGGAAATGCAAATCACAACTGCACTGAGATCCTGTTTACCTCAGTCAGAAAGATTATCACCAAAGTTATCACTAGTGTTGGTGGGTTTGGGGAGAAGAACACTGTCCGTGGACATGTTAGCTGGTGCAGCCACTGTGGAAATCCATGTTGAAGTTCCTCAAAAACTCAACAGAATTACCATGTGAGTCAGCTGTATCACTCTTGGGTATATGCTCAAAGAACTCTAAGTCCACATAGCATAGGAGTACGCACATTCATGTTTATTGTAGCCCCACTTACAATTGCCAAGATATGAAACCAGTCTAGATGTCCATCAATAGATAGATTTAAAAAATGTTTTATATAGGGGGCTACAGAGATGGTTCAGCAGTTAAGAGCACTGTCTGCTCTTGCATAGTACCTGGGTTTGGTTCCCAGCACCCACATAGTAGCTAACAAGTGTCAGTAACTCCAGTTCCAGGGCATCCAAGCCCCCTTCTGTCCTCCGTGGACATTGCATGGCATCAGTCTACTTACATAATTGCAGGCAATATGCTCATGTACATAAAACAAAATAATAAAATATTTTTAAAGTTTTATTTAGCCAGAAGGAAGAACGGAATTATGTCTTTTGCAGGAAAATGGATGGAACTGGAGAGCATCATGTTAAGCAAAATAAACCAGGCTCAGAATGATAACTATTGCATATTTCTTTCACATGTGGAATCTAATTTTTTAAAGAAGAGATATAAAAGCAGAGGGGAGACTGTTTGGGAAGAAGAGGAGCAGGAGAAGGGAGGAGAGATGAGCAGGCAGAATATGATCAAAGTCCATTATGTCCATGCATGAAAACGTGATGAGGTCCATTATTTTATATAATTAATATGTGCCAGGAAAAAATTTTAAAAGGACTTCAACTTGCTAAACTCTGTACTTTAGAGCTCTGCAATTGAAATTTTTAAGTGTTTCACATTTTAAATTTTAAAGAGTTATATAAAATAATATTTCCGGGGGCTAGAGACATGGCTCAGTGGTTAAGAGCACTGACTGCTCTTGCAGAAAACCGGGGTTTGATTCCCAGCACCCACATGACAGCTATGAACCATCCTTAACTCCAGTTCCAGGTGAATCCAAAGCCCTCTTCTGATCTCCATGGCATTGCATGACACGGGTGCACTCACATACACGCAGACAATACACTCATACACATAAAATAAAAATAATAAATAAAATATTTTTTAAAAAAACAAACAAAGAAAACAATATTTCCTCTGACTCTAATTTGCACAAGTAACACTGGCGTAGAGGAAAGACAATGATCTGGAGCAGGGTATGGGCGAGCACGCACTGACCATTACAACGAATAGAAAGTCTGGGGAACCCTCTCCCCTCTTGGACGCTTGCACTGTTTGTGTTTCTTCTTTCATTCATTGTAGTCAGCCTTATTAATAGCTATAATTATTTCTTTTATATCGTGAAAGTTGCAAAATGTCACTGAGATTAGCTGTGGATGGAAAGGTCAATGACTTGCCCAAGACCTCAGTCTCTTTTCCCTTCTGTTGGGAGCCATTCTTTAGGTGAAGCATGATCCAGGACTGAGCTCACTGACAGATTTGTAGGGGTTAGCTGTGGTTGGATAAATGCTTCTTATGAGAGATAAATTTCCTATTGGAAATAAGAAATAGCACTAAAATCTTAGGAGAAGACATATTTGATTCTAAAGGCCAATTTTTACATAAGACTGTGGACTTGAACAAGTTTTAACTGTAATTTTATTTAACAGCAATTTAAATGACTCTTGCCATGTGCCAGACAGTTTCACAAGTGTGTTACAAATTTCAAATTTTAACTCTTAGCTTCCTGGTAGTTCGATTGCTCTGTGGTCAACTTGCAGAGGAAGAAAGTCAGGCAGGGAGGGACGTGAGTTCCTACAGATAGTGTGAACCTTGAGTGCTCAGACTCAAATCCCCAGCTGTGTTGTGCTTCTGGAAGGTGCAGGCTAAAGAGCTCCACAGGTCTCAGTGTGTCCCTCTCCTTCTCCCTCTCCCTCTCTCTTCCACTTTGTGACTTTTTTTTTTTTTTTTTTCCAGCCTGGTCAACTGCCGGGGCCCTGCCACATCTTCAAGTGTGCGTCAGCAGCACAGGATCAGGAAACCAAGTGTGCCACATTCAAGCGCTACAGAACCCAGGGGCAGAGTCCCAGAGATGGAAACTCATGTGGCTTTGCTGACACAGCTCTTCGCATCGTCAGAGGCTGCTGTGGTGGCCCGGTGGCATAGCAGGACGTTAACAATTCCAACCCTCAGGGAGACATCACAGGCTGTGACTTTCTTTGTACTCCGCAGAGGTTGTAATTTCCTTCTGCGGAGAGTGGTGAACATCATCAAACATGAGATCCCTGTCCTTGGATAACTTTTCCCATCTAAGATTTGAACAAAGTGCAAAAGTGTTTAAGTTGTCGTTTAGACTTGCCAGTGAAGAGCACAGTGACTAGAAGTTGCCATAAAAGGAAAAGTGCTCATTTCCAAAACCTGTGCTGAGATGATTGCTTTACTCAAATTTCAGATTTCCCCTGCAAGATACAGCGCTAGCCAGAGACTCTTGGTTCAGACCGAGCTTGTTTTATCTTAATGACATGTGGGGATTCCACAGTAGGAAACTGGGGAGGTTTTATACTTTGACTGTAGTCCAGAGCTGGCATTTAGTGAGATAGTAGAAAACGGTTTCAGAATTTGTTGCAATGGTATCAAAACTTAAAAAGAAAAACTTCTGCAATGTTATTTCTTGTAGTTACCATTGTACGCCAACAGTCTATGTTGTCATTTTCACTCTTGAATTTTTAGGCTACTGTGATTTGGCTGCTCTGCAGAAAAGGGGCTGTGACTTGATGGGAAAAACCTTATCTTGGAGACAGACTGTCACTTACCTAGTTGTTTTGCTGAAATTCAATAAAGGGAACATCTTTTCTATTATAACAAGACAATGCCATTTTTTAAAGGCCAGATAATTGTATTTAATTTAAATCAACCCTGAAATAATACAGGAAATAGATCAGTTTCTGAGGTTAAGATAGATTCCTTGGGACATATTCAGCAGTTCGATGACAGAAGCCTACCTCCTGGGGTTTACAGTCTGACAGGCTTTCGTTCATTTCAGAAACAAATTAAATGGAAAGATTAGCAGAAAGCCTAGTTCCCAACATGCAGGACCCCACATTTACCAAATCCATACTGAATTCTGAATATGAGCTAGTATGGATAGAGGTGGTTCTCCCAAGAAACTTAGAAATTAGATTAATTTTATGAATTATCACGGTTTCTAGTATTTTGGGGCCAGGGAACTTCAATTGGTCAGGGGCAGATTCAGCCAGCAGAAACAGAAAAATCATAGCTGAGTAGGGCTTCCACAGGAAGTAGCTTATTCCCTCTTCATGGATACCAGGCTCCCTGGGCAGTTAGGAGTGGGGAGATCCTGGCTCTGTCAACCAATGTGGGCTCAAAGGCCAAGTGCACAAGGGGCTCAAGCCTCTGATGGAGACAAAGATTTGTGAGATGGTTACTGCTTGCAAATAAAACATTGCTGAGCAAAATGAGACCGAACACTAAATAATCCACGGCCAGAGTGTCACCTCTGATGATCTTGTGTGGCCTGCTGTGGTGTTGAAGTCATTAATGTGAAACTGATCCTCTGTGCTGACTTCAGAATTCTTGGATACTTCCTATTTGTTTACTCTGCATACAAGTTTATGAAAACGAGTCTCAACTTATTCATCATGGCAATGTAAGGGTCTGGGAGCGGAATGGTATTATTCTAAGATAAAGAACTCAAGGAGAAGCTTTGGTACCTGAGCCAGCTGTGCCCGGAGTGTCATCTCCATCACACACTAACCTGGAAGATGGTAATAGACAGAAATTTGGCTTATAGGCACTCTTCACACCCAGTAATAATTATTCACCAAGCTGAAGTGTGGTACACAAATGCTCTGTGTCCATACACAGGGGAGAACAACCTGGATTCTGCATGAAACATGAGGGCAAAAGCACACACCGGGTATTGAAAATGACCAAAGTAGAGCTCAGTTAAGTTACAGCTCAGTTCAAAACCATCCTAAACATTCTTGAGTATTTAAAGCTTAGACAATAGTTCTATCATAATGAATACATCATCAACAAAATGCAGCACAATGTACCCAAAACAACAAGCTTCCTTATACCTAGAAAGGCTTTCACCATGACAGTGTTAACTGCCCAGTGAAAATGTGGATTTCAGATTCACACTATTATAACAGAGACAGAGGATCGATATAGACAGTGTCCTTCGTGTATGCCTCGGTGTGTGTGTGTGTGTGTGTGTGTGTGTGTGTTGACCCACAAGTGATGATAGTTTAATTATATTTTTAATTTATGACATACTAATTCATTCTATTATGCAAAAGTTTATTTTATTTGGTCTTTTTGAGACAGGATCTCCCTGTAGCTTCAGGTGGCCTAGAACTCCCTATGTAGACTAGGTTGGCCTCGATCTCACAGAGCTCCACCTGCCTCTGCTTCCTGAGTGCTAGGATTAAAGAGGTGTGCAGCCTCTCCTGGCCAAAACTTTATTTTTAAGAATTTCATTTCCTTTCTATTACCTGATTCCCAGTCTTCTTTCTGATTTCCCTTTCTTTTCTTTTCTTTTCTTTTCTTTTATTTGTGTGTTTTGTTTTTGAAACAGGATCTTGTTATGTGGCCTTGAACTTGCTATCTGCCTTTCAAATGCTGTGGTTACAAGTGTGTACCTCCCCACCCAGTTCTAGTCTTCCCCTGCACACAAGCATTCACCTTCACGTGTTTGATAAGTGTTCTTTCAAAGGCCAATACTGTATTGTTTTGTGTGACTTTGTATTTTAAATTTGTAGACGCATTACCTCATACTATGATTAAAACATACACCCATCTCCTTATATATCTGTCTAATACTTTGCTTCTTTTTCTAATTGAGCTTTTGTAATCTCAGACAACAGCTCTCAATAAAATTTAAACTCCCTCCCCCATCCCTTCTTTTTAAAATTTATTTTTGTTCTTTTAATTAGCACTCAAAGTATTATATGCCCTAATGTATTTTCAAGCATAGTGTTTTTAATAGATTCTCTTCCTTTCTCCCCTTCCTACCCCTCTAGCCTCCCTGCCCCTCTTTTCTCCTCTTTTTAAAAAATATTTAATTTATTATTCTTTATGTGTATGAGTGTTTTGCCTGCATATATGTATGTGCACCCATGTCATGCAATGCCCAGGGAGGCAGGAAGAAGGTGTTGGATCCCTTGGAACTAGAGTTAAAGACGGTGTCACCATGTGGGTACTGGGAATCCAACCTGGGTCCTCTGCAAGAGCAATCAGTGCTCTCAACCTCTGAGCCATCCCTCTTCTAACTGCTGCTGGGATTCCCTCTGCAAGCACCCAATCCTTTCACTGACTCCTCCTCGGATAGTAGGTCTCTGACTGCCCCATGTTAATAACAGTGGTCAAGATGCAAGAAATGTAAGCCGCACCTCCAAGTGCAAAGCTTCAAGCCATTCCAGGTTATCAGTTTCCGTCCTTTTTCATAGCTGCTCCTCATTGCTTTTTAAGACAGCTTCAAAATGGGAACTACAAACTGCTCAGCACATCCCCATAGTGTGCACAGAGGGGGATGATTCTGCTTTGTGTGTGAGGGACATTAAACAATACCTAGAAAGATTTTTGATGCCTGGCAAGTGGTCGCGCTGAGGAGTGCTGGTAAATGCCTGGAACTACAACAAAGCACCCCACGACCTGCAGCTATTTAGTCTAACCTTCTGTAGTGTGGAGGATTGTTGCGGCACAAGTATTTTTAGCTCTGGAATGCCTGTCCTTTCCGTACTCTGCCTGTTGATCCTGTTGCTTCTCTGACTTTTGCCAGATGGCTTTGCTATCTTTCTCATCTCCTCTCTTGCCCTGAGCCCTGAGCTGCTTCTTGCCTTTTTTGTTCCTCTGTCTTGATCCTCTAACTATAGTCACTGGTTTTTTGCACCTTCCCCCCTGAAGACAAGTCCTACTTGTTGACTGACTTGATGTTTCACACAAAAACTTCTGAATCCTTCATACACGGCAGGATTTCTTGCTGTGAATGAGTGGCTTGCCATTCTTGTTCACACTAGCTATAGAAGAAGGCTAGTACTCAATCTCCATTTTCCAGCCTGCCTTACTAAGAGGGATGCTTTTGGAAGCCCTTGTCAAGAAATTCCAGTGGATTCATATGAACATTTGAAAATTGCCCCTTTCTGACCTTTTTCTAGCTCTCTGGCTAGAACTTGCAATGCTAATGACTCTTGCCTTTACTTCTCCTTCACATCTCCTATTCATGATTCAAGGACTTTCTTTTCCCCTTAGAGATAAGAGTTATACAATTTGGGAGTCTTTTAGATAGACCCACTGAAGGGGTACTCCAGTTGCTTCACCCTGTAACAGGCCCAAGGACATTTTGAGTTTTAGCTAAGAAACCGGCTATTTTTCTTTGGGGTCTTTTTACCCTAACTGCCTAGACAATTCCTACCTCCTATTCTTATCACACCATCCTCTGAAGGGGTTACCCAACTTGAGGATAGGGAATCAGGTCACAGACTGCTCTGGGCCTCTTAGCAACATTCTCTGTTCCAAAGGCCAAATATGTTGAAAGTATTCCTATTCCTTAAAAGATTTTAGGGCTACCTCTTTGGGAGGGGGGGCAGAATGTTACAGTAGCCAAAAGCCCTGTAAAAATAAATAAATAAATCAAAGAAGAAGAAAGAGAACATGAACTTATCAGAAAAAAAGTGATGGGGAGATATGGGAGGAGTTAGAGGGGAAGGAGTGGGCATGAATTTGATCAAAACATCTTATATGCATATATGAAATTCTCAGTAAACTATTTATTAAAAAAAAGAGTCCTCAAACTTATTTCAGATGGAAGAAGTGATCTGTTAAATACATAGACCTCCATTTCAGTTATTTATATTATTACAAATGCATCTGCAATATTGTTGGGAGGACCGTCCATTGGGGGCATTTTTCAGGGACATTACGGGGGTCATGCAGCTGGAGAAGTGCTACAGCAGCTGCAAACAGGGACAGGAGCACATTGCATGTGAGTAAAGGTCTCTGTTGATTGTCCTCTGTGTAGCCTACATTGGCCTTAAACTTGCCACATAGCCCATACTGGCCTCAAATACAATAGTGAACTAGAGCAATGAGCAACAGTTACCTTAAAATGATAATCACTGGGCCTGCTATAATCTTTTCCCAAGCAGACATATATATATATATATATATATATGTATAACATA
>NW_008332592.1:696604-706344 GCF_000622305.1 Nannospalax galili
ATGTGTATATATATAAAACATATGTATATTTCCTTCAAAGGAAATATTCCAACCTTTTATTTATATTACTTTTTCCAAGCATATTTTCTTATAAAATGCAGTTAAAACTGCCTTGGGTTTGAAAGTCAGAGTTCTCTTGGAGTAGCCTGAGGCAAAATGATACTGTAGGAAATATTTGCACAACCTTGTCGACAAACATCTTACTTTCTTTGTCGGCATGCCTGGTTTAGGATTTCATACCATAGTGTGACCATATGAGGTTACCTCTGGCAAATGACACATTTTCATTTTGAAATGAATAGCTTCATAGCGGTTCTCTCACAGAGACTGGGGTGGAACAGAGTGGTAGGTAGAGTAAATTCTGCCCTTCTTTGCCAAACACTCACATGTGCACATTAATTCGCTGAGTGTGTAAGAGATCTCTAAAAAAATGATTGTGTTCATAGCTGCCTTTGGTCTTACATAGCCGTAGATGACAGACATACACCTGATGCCAGGCATCACATGACTACAGCTGTGAGTGACGATTGCTTGATTCCTCTCTCACTGTAAGCCTTGTGAAGGTGAAGATGTCTGCTTCTTATCATCATCTTTTTTTCATACATGGCACAGGGCACCCAAGTGGAAATCAGGATTTTGGGGGGAAATAATATGGCCTAGAAGTCACTTTAGCCCCCACCCCACAAACACACATACAGAGAGAAGACAGTGGGCTCCAGAGACAGTGTAGAACAATCACCCACTGAAGATCTGTATGGTCTTTTAGTTTAAAGTCCTGAAGAGTCAGCTTCCTTGCATGTAAATGGTGGTAATAGCACTGCCCTGTATGCTTAGGAGAAGAATGTGAGTATAAGCACAATGCTTAACCCAGAACTTTTCTCTCTGGGGCTGTCTTGGTCCAGCCTCAGATGAGCCAAAAAGGTACAGTAGCAGGACCATAAACCTCCTCACATGGATAGCTACAGGGAAGGAGAATCTGAAAATTTGATTAATGAGTAAAGCCTGGACATTACATAAGAGAAGAGAGACGTATCTGAAAGATGGTTGGTTCTCCACATTCCTGTCCTCATTGTTCCCACTTACTGTGCGGACTGGAGTCAGGACAAAGACCCAAGTAAAGTAATAAGAGATTTTACTGAAACACCTGTGCAGGAAATACTCCTTGTTTAGGTATTTTTCTAATGGAATGGAGGGGGTTGGAGGGAAGGAAAGAGAGAAAGGGAGGGAGAGAGAGGGGAGGGAGGGAGGGAGGGGGAGAGAGAGACAGAGAGAGAGACAGAGAGAGAGAGAGAGAGAGAATGTTATAAGGAACAAAGTTCAAATCTGCAGTCTTGGGTGTTTTGGTGTCCCAGTTGTGCCAGAGGCTCATGCCCAATGTCCAACAGTTGTTTGGGGTAAGAATGCTGCCCAACTGATCTGACAGCACTCAGCACTCAGCAGACGCCTGACAAGAAGTAGTACTTTAGAATTCATGTCCAAGTGGGAACAGACATTTTCCTGACTATGTCTCCCAGAAATATTTCAGTTCCTTTTCAGATGGCTGGAATTCAGGCTAGTAGAAAAGGGCTATGGGACATAGTAGAAAAGGGCTATGTGACACAGGGAACTTGGAGGACTGCTGCTGATATAAGTTCTTTGGGGCTCGCTAGTGTGGGGAATCTGTAACGGACTGGCATCTTTGGTGCCTAATAATTGAAGCATACAGGAAAGAAAATTGGTCTTGGAAGTAGAAGCTCCACCTGAGGCCAGCTCGGTTCTTTTATTTATCATTTCTGTGAGTCCCTTCTTTCCCCCTGAGGTTTAGCTCTCTTATGAATAAGATGGTTACCATATTGATTTTAAATATGAAAGAAGATAAAGTGCAGGGCATCTGGAGGGCAGAGAACATGGTAAATTGAGTTGCTTGGGCCCAAGACTTGGAATTTTGCTACCTACCTACTGTCAACCAGTTGTGTCTACTTTAGCAAGTTTTTAGTAATTGCTGACACAATAGATTGTACTGTCACACAACCTGTCAATCTTCCTGACTGATTTGTTGTTGCCTGGTCTAGATAAACAAATGTTTTCATTTGTTTTGAAATTCTTTAGGACTGCGTGCCAAGGTTGTGTGACTAGACTACAGCTTTTTCTCTGAGGTAGCAGTTTGAATGCACCCCATGGGGCCCAAAGAAGGGGGGTCCCAGTGTATCCCCTCTGCATCACACTAGTGAAGCCATTGACCAAAGCATTTATTTTTTTCTGAGAAAATCTGACTTCATTCTTTCTAAAGCAACTTTTGGAACATGGTTAGGCCATTTATTCTTTTTGTGCCAATTTTGTAATTTATAAAATGGAAGGTATTAGAGTGGTGCAGATAAGTTTAAAAAAAGAAATGACTCAGTGTTTAAGACAATTTTTCATGAAGACAGCTGAGTTGGCTTCCTGGAGTTAGGTCTTCAGCCTTAGCAAATGTTAAGCCTGTAATAAATTAAGCTATTAGAAATAAGTTGGGGCTTAGTATTATTTTTCTTTGTTCTCTGTACTTTCTAGAAACACAAGGCAATTAACAGGCTTCTAAAGAACAGAACAGAAGTTTGAGGTATGGCAGAGATGACCAGATACCAGTAGAGCCGGTGTTGTCACTGTGAAATTGTTCTAGGCTCAACTGTGACCCCTGAGACTCTGAGTCAGATGCAGAAGGGCTTCAGTGCCCAGTGAACTCATGCTGAGATATAATACCTTGGAGGTGGCAGGACCTTGAAGGGAATACATGTTTTGGAGGACAGTGGCTATCATCAGACTCAATAGAGCTTTGTGAAGAGGTCACTGTTCATGGTTTTCAAAAGACCTTTGTAGGCCTGATCAGGGAGTAACCTCAACATTGATAGATAACTGAATTCTTAGCTTTGAAGTCAAAGATCCTAATGTAGAATCAAGGATAAGAAAATCATGAAAATGAATGACACTGAACATTTTGTTGACTTGGTCAATACATTCAGGATTTTAGTCAGATTAGTAGAGGTAAGAAAATAAGACACGTTTTGTACAATGAGAGCTGTTGAGCAATTTACATTATGATTCTAGCCTTGGAATGAAACTACTCCCTCACTAGCTTACACACATGCTTCAACAGGTTTTGCTCATTCTATTAATTACTTTTCTTTTTTAATTAACTACATGTTAAAACATCATGATCAAGGCAACTTACAGAAGATAGAGTTTATTTGGGCTTAGAGTTCCATAGGAAGAGAGAGAGTCATGGCAGCAAGCAGCAAGCATGGGGCAAAAGCAAGAAGCCGAGAGCTCACACCACTAACAGGAAACAGGAAGCAGAAAGAGTGAAACCAGAAATGAGACCGGCTACGAACTCTCGAAGCCTACCTCCAGTGACATACTTCCTCTAGCAAGGCCACACATCCCCAAACCTCTACAAACAGTGCCACAAAAAGGGGACCAAAGTTCAATTATGTGAGCCTATGGGGGACATTTCTCATTCAAACCACCACACTCATGAAACACTTTCCAGTCCCATCCCATTTGCCTTCAGATTTTATGATTTTATTTTTCTTTGCTGAGTAAAGATAAGGAACGCCTCATAGTGATAATATGATGAATGGATAGGCTATGGGAGGGACGTGCTTGTCATTCTTGCACAGGAGCCATGCTAATCTTCTCTGCGTTCTTCCAATCTTAGTATATGTACTGCCAAAGTAAGTGTGCAACTATTTCTTTAAATGTATTGTGAATGTGGATTATGCAAGGATCCTGTTCAAATACAGATTTTGATTCTGTAGGTCTGAGTGGATTTCCAAGGGGGTTCTGTTATTGCCATACAACCACTAGTAGGTCTGATTTCCCTGACAGTTCAAACCAACTAGAACTGCTCTTGGCAAAATAAATAAATTTCAAAGGCATGATGTTGAGGTAAAAACGGAGTTGCATAAAGGTATATAGGATATGATACAATTTACATAAATTTAAATAATGCTAACCAACAGTTTATATTGTTTATAGATGCATGATACATGGTAAAGCAAGCAGGGAAAAGATAGACTCTAAATTTGTAGTGGTAGTTCATGTTGGGAGGAAGAGGAAGAGTTCGAGAAGATTACACAAATGACTTTGAGTGAACTAAAATGATTATTTCTTGAGATAGATGGTAAGGACGAAGATAGTTATAGTATTATTTTCTATTTTTGTATGTGATAGTAAGACTAACAGGTTTATATGTGTAAGAGAGTTAATTCAGAGGACAAAAGAGACTGTGTAAGAAGAAACACCTTAAAAAGTGTTTGTTCAACATCTATAGTAATTAGGGAAGTACAAATTAAAACCACTTTAAAATTTCATCTTGCCCTAGTAAGACTGGCTAAGATCAAGAAAACAAATAATACCAAATGCTTGAGAGGACGTGAGGAAAGGGGAATGCTCATTCACTGCTGCTGAGATGGCAAACTCATGCAACCACTAAGGAAAGCAGTGTGGAGAACTCTTAAATGCTCATTCACTGCTGCTAAGATGGCAAACTCATGCAACCACTAAGGAAAGCAGTGTGGAGAACTCTTAAAAAAATAGAAATGAACCCACTATATGACCCAGTTATACTGCTCCTTGGCATATACCCAAAGAACTCATCCAATTGCAGAGACACTTGCACATCCATGTTTGTTACTGCTTTCTTCACAATAGCTAAAAGATAGAAGCAACCTAAGTGTCCCTCCATTGATTAGTGGATAATGAAAAAGTTGTTCATTTATACGATGGGGTTTTACTCAGCGAAAATGAAATCATGAAATTTGCAGGTAAATGAATGGATCTAGAAACTGTTATACTAAGTAAAGCAACACAGACTCAGAAAAACAAACGACCTATGTTCTCCCTCATTTGTGGACCTTAGCATGAAATTCTTATATGTGGGTATATATCCTGATGTGACTTCAAGAGCCAGGAAAATGGAAAGGAACCAGGGATATAAAAGAAAAGAAGGGACCTGAGAGAGAGGAGCAGTAGGAGATACCAAGGTAGAAATGGGTAAAATGAAAGTATTTAAATAGGAGGAGGAGGAGAGAGAGAGGTTACACAAGAAACTATAGGGGTAAAGATGAAGAAGCAGTTCAAGGGGGGGGGACATAGGAGACAGGTATTATCAAGGGAGAAATGGGGAAAATGAGGGTCCTTTAATTGGGGATAGAGAACGGAGGGTTAGATAGGGAGGAGATAAATAATGTCTAGCTGGTGTGAAAAACCAGAGGGAAACATATTAGTTCAAAAACCTACTGAAAAATTACACACACAGTACCTCTACATGAGTGTATATGTAAATCTGAAGACTATATAGCAAGAAACAGTGTCAGATAGAGGAAACCTACCTTCAAGTTGTTGGCCAAGGTCACCCAAGAGACTCCCAAAAGTACACAGGCTATTGTCACAGCCCTTGATTAGCTCCCAGAACTTTAGGGTAAGAGCCTATTGCTGAAGACTGGACATACTTCAGACACAGGGCTTGGAGCAATGGAGCTGTAACTGACCTAGTAACCACCTCCTGTTCTCATAGTTTTGGGGAACACTATACAAGCTACTAAGAAAGAATATCAATCCATGGTCCAACCCCTGATTTAAGGCCTAATAACCATAGCAGTGACTGGTACAACAAACTATATTAGAGCAGTAGTGGAACTTTTATCTTGGAGGAAATCAACAACTACCTACTTGGACTTAAGGCCCACTCAATGGGAGGGAACTCATGTGTGGTACTGTAAACATAGCAAAATATACATAACTGGAGAGCTCATAGATCTTAGAGAAAATCCCAAGGCTATCATATGCCTAGACAAATGTAATCTCTTACTATGTGCTAACTATGGATCCTTTTATTTACAGACAAGTATGCCAACAGTCACCACTCATCAAAGAAGTTTCTTTTGCAAAAGATGGAGACTATTACAGAGTTCCACAACTGGTCACGATTAAGTATCTGTGAAATGTCCAACCCTAAGTGACACAAAGGATCCTCTACAAGTAAGGCTTACAGAACATAGTGGAACAAGGGGTAGAGAGAATATTAATGCATGTCTCAACTCTCATCAATGAAACTCCCTCATGCAACAGAGGGCAATGAACACAAAGGACAATACATTCCCAAAGCCTAGAGAATAAGAGTCTGCAGAGTGTGGGTCCTTGAACAGGACTCCTATATTAAACTTTACCTACCCAGGGCTCAGACACCATTGTGGAAGAGGGGGCAGAAAGACTGCAAGAGCCTGGGGAGGTGGTGCATGACCATATGGAAATAGAGTCTTACAGGCTCCCAGGACCTTGCTCATATGAACTTAGAATGATGGTGTCAGCATGCATAAGACCCATGTAAACCCAAGCAGACTGAAACCCAGCATAAATCTGTGGCAATGGGCAGCAGGCTCAATCTTGGCTGAAGAAACATTGGAGGTTGATTACTGCTGCGTGAGGAAGGGCTGATCTTCTTAAAGGGAGGGACTCCAGATAGACTGACTAGACCTCAATGGATGAACTTGCACTGAGGGATGTCTGGGAACACTAACTTGACTTGATAAACCTTAACACAAATGAAAGAATGCATGAAATCCAATGGTAGGGGCTTGTGGGGAAGGGGGTAAAAAGATGATTAAGATCTGTATGAACTACGTAAAAATTCAATAAAATTTTTACAAAAGAACAAGGTTCTGAACTCACATGCTGAATATGGAGAGGGATAGACATGCACACATGCATATACACTGTGGTGGTTTGAATGAGAGTGTCCTCCATAGGCTCCAAGTATTTGAACACTTTGTCTCCAGCACTGATTGCGGAGGGCCATGGAATGTTAGGTGATATGGCTGTGCTGGAGGAAGCAGGTCACTGGGGCAGGCTTTGAGAGTTCATTAGTCTTGCCCCACTTTGAGTTTCTCTCTTTTCTGCCTGTGTTCTTAATGTGAGCTTTCTCAGCTTTCTGCTCTGGCCACATCTGCTGTCATTGTTCCTCTCCATGATGGACTCTTATCCCTCTGGAACCATAGACCAAATAAGCTCCTCCTTCTGTAAACTGCCTTGGTCAATGGAAAACTAACTGAATACACCCTAGTTTTTAACGCAACCTATAAAGTAATAACAGTTTTGTACGTTTTTAGATAGCCGAAAAAGGCACAGGATGAACTTTGACATGTGCAAATGATTAAAAAGTAATTTTCAGTGTCCATCAATAAAGTCTTATTAAAACACAAGTCATGCTCATTCCTCCACATCCTCTAAGGCTGCCTTGGCATTGCAATGGCAGAATTAAGTAATTGTGTTAGAAATGGTATTTACTGTCTATCCTTTTACAGAAAGGGCTTTAGAACACAAAATCTAAACTACCACATAGGAAGGATGTCAAGATACTGGTTTGTCTGTTCTCATCATGTATGCCATCAGACAGATACAGTTAAACTTGCAGTTTTCCTTTAGGGAGAGTTTAACTTGCTTAAGGTTAAGGGGAACAGGAGTCAAAGGACCCAGGAAAGAGCCAGATAGTAATAAGAAAAGAAACAACCTAGAAATAAAAGTAGCTAAAGCTTCCCCTCAGATTCAAACTTTGATACAAAAAGAGGAAAAAGTTAAGCCAAGCGAGGTGGCGCACACCTTTGATCCCAGCACTCGGGAGGCAGAGGCAGGTAGATCTCTTTGAGTTCAAGGCCAGCCTGGGCTACATAGTGAGCTCCAGGCCAGCTGGGGATACAGGGAGACCCTGTCTCAAAAAAAAAAAAAAGAGGAAAAAGTTAACAGTACTGTAGCTAAGAGAAAATACTCCACACTGGAGCTATTGGGACTAGGAAAGACTTTCAAACAATTAAAAAGTCCCTCACCATGAGGCTCATAAGGGTATGCGACATGGGAGCAAATAATATTAGTTTAAGTCCTTCAGAAGCATCACAGCTGAGTTATAGTATCACTCATCTGTCCTTGAGACATAGGCTGTTTAACCTAGGCCAATACAGCAGGGGAGCAGTCCCTAATGAAATGGCTTGTGCAAGGCATTAAAGATACTTGGTCATCAAGAATCTGATTAGCAGGGGTTGGAGAACTTTAAAAGAGGGACAGGTGTTACTGAGAGAACTAGGTATGAGAAAAGCGATATTTGATGCCCAGAGAACTGGGCCAGATAGGGCTGTGTTCACCAGCTATGTAAAGGAAAACCTAATTCAACTGGGTCCTCGAGAATGGTATAGAGCTTTAATGATTTTGCTAAGTCCTTTAATGGGACAAGATCTCTGTAAAGTGAGGGAGGCTTTGGCAGATCTAAGTGACTCAAACCAACATGTAAAGCGTGTCTGTAGAATAACAGAACAACCCACAAGAGATATAAAAAAAGACAAGACAAAAAAGAGGTCCGTTTGGGTTACTTGAAGACAAATGTGGCAAGATTTATGTTGAACCCAAGTTCCTAACGAAAAAATTGATAGAAAACCAAATTCAGTACTAAGGAGTTTCTGGAAGGCTTTAAAACCTGAAGGACAGTTCACAAAAGACATTCAGAGGACAAAAACTGTCCTGGAGTGGTTAAGGGTTCCCAAAGATTAAATGAGGAACATTTTTCTCCTGAGAAAGGCTATGCTAAGGGTGGAGGCAGCATTTTTTTTCACCTGGGCCTCGCCAGCAGACAGTTATGGTCAATGAAGAGATAGTAAATATGACTAAAGCGAGGAGGCAGACCCAGGACCTGCCTGGCTCAGGAAACTAACAGGTACAGCAGGGACAAGAGAGACCTTCTTCCTCCTTAGCCCGGTACAGGGTCAAGCAACTTAAGCCAGTATCCATGAGTGTATCAAGGATAAAAAGTTACAAAGAGGGGTCGGGTATGGTGGCGCACGCCTTTAATTCCAGCACTCGGGAGGCAGAGGTAGGCGGATCTCTGTGAGTTCAAGGCCAGCCTGGTCTACATAGTGAGTTCCATGTAAAATCCCCAGGATGTGGAATGACTTCACAGGGATAACTAAAGATAACAAAAAATGAACCAAGTTAATGCCTCTTACCCATGCTATGGTATCCCACAGAGATCTATGGAGAAAATAATTAATACAAATGGATATTACCCTTTTGGAGTGGTGGTTTCTTTTTTTATTCTTATTTTTATTTTATGTGTATGCGTGTATTGCCTGTGTGTAGGTAAGTGCGCCCATGTCATGCAATGCCCACAGAGGACAGAAGAGGCTGTTGGATCCCCTGAAACTGTAGTTAAGGACAGTTGTTAGCTCCCATGTGGGTTCTGGGATTCAAACCCAGGTCTTCTGCAAGAACAACCAGTGTTCTTAACTGCTGAGCCATCTCTCCAGCCCCTGGAGTTTGGTGGTTTCTTTTCTTTCTTTTTTTCTTTTTCTTTTTTTCTTGAGGCAGGGACTCCCTGTAAGCCCAGCTAGCCTGGAACCCACTGTGTAAACCAGGCTTGCCTCAATCACATAGAGATCAGTGGGCCTCTGTCTCCTAAGTGCTGGTATTAAAGGCATGAGTCACCATGCTTGGCTGTTATACCAGTTTTAAAAGGAACTTTCTGCTAATTAGCAGGATAAAATCATTGGTCATAGTTTATGTCTTAGTTTTTTCTTCATTGCTGTGACAAAATACTCTGACCAATACCAACTTGGGGAGGAAAGGGTTTATTTGTCTTACATCTCCCAGGTCGCATGCAGTTCATCAGGGAGCCCAAGGTAGGAACTCAGGGCAGGAACCTGGAGTCAGGAGCTGGAGCACAGGCCATGGAGGAACACTGC
>NW_008332592.1:706642-709071 GCF_000622305.1 Nannospalax galili
TGGGCTGGGCCCTCCCACATCACTCATCAAGAAGATGCCCTTCAGACATGGCCACAGGCCAGTCCAATAGAGGCAATTTCCCGATTGAGGGTCCCTCAACCCAGGTGTGTCAAGTTGACACTAAAGCTATCCAGCACAGTTTACTAATATGTGTTTTTCTAATTGCAGGGAACTTGAATATAATTCTAGATCTTTATGCAGGAATTGTATTTCCTCTTCCATGAAAATTCTAATCACATTCACCTACCTCCTAGAGGCCCTCCCTTTCTTCTATGACGTGTATTCTTATTCACTAAGATCCTAGTCCTTGCATAATTTCCTTCTAACTGATTTTGAATAGAACTAGCACAACTGAACAGAGATGTTCCCTTGTAAGTACATCCATCCTACTCTCAGGCAATGATAAACAGAGCTGTTTCTAAAGAGTACACAGTATGCTAAGAGCTATTCTTTTACTAAAATGTCAACATTTCTTCTGTCAACATTATTCTATTTGGGAAATTTTAAATCTTAACGATTAAGCATGTGCAGAATTACCTGTCAAGAAAACTTTGCTAAAAATATGAGAGAAAAATGTCATATTTCTTTTTAAATAAGCTTTGTTTCCTTCTTCAGAAGCAGCGCTGTTGACTCTCTTTTAACCATCACCTCAGAGTAAAGTCAGATGTGACTGTTCAACTGAAAACAAAAGATTACAAGGAAACACACTCAAATTCTTTTTTTGTATATTTCATACACAGCATCTTAACCATCTTTATACCACCATGTCATGCCAACTTCCCCTCCCTCTTGAGAGACCCCTGTGTACCCTCTGGGATTGCTAGGTCTCACTGTCCTAACCTGGATTGGCAAAACTGACATAATACATTCCATTTGAATTTTAGCATGGTTTATGGAGAATGTATAAATGTGTATTGTTTGTTATTGGTTTAAAGTGAATTGTGATAATCTGGTGATATTGTACTCAACTATAACAATGTTTATATTGCCCACTAAAGAATGAAGGATTTCATCCAAATTCAGAAACTATACATAAATATTTTATCATAATATTATATATATATAAAGGCAAAAAATTTGAAATGATCTCCTTGGTTTAGATGTTATGTGAAGGAGTTGTAAAAATAGAATTATATATGTAAAAACCTTATTTGCAAAACCCTCATGCAAACTGAAGGAGAGCAGGTGTTTGCTAAAGGAGAGACTGAGGGAAGGATGACAGAGGCAAAGCTTCAGGCTGTGGGCCATTCTGGAAATGTTTTCGTTATGTTGAGTATTCTTTGAGCAAAGGGTGTAGCAATCCTCTCAGGTAAAAGTCCCAGGCTTGCATCCCCACTCCATGTGCAGATATTGGGAGCTACCCAATGTTATGGGAATCATCACTCTCAGAACAGGCAGTGGACACTGAGTGAAGAATCAGGGGATTTCTGCTAGGCCAGCAGAAGCTCAGGGGAATAATATCCAAAGCCTGTGCAGCAGGCCACAGTTATTATACTATCTATAGGTAGCCTAGCATCATTCCAGGCCAATTCTGTCATTGGTGTGTTTGAAGTCCTCCATGTGTGACTGTTGGCTAGGTACAGAGGTTACAGGGTTCCTAGCCTCTGGGGCAAGAGACCACGGACTGGGATTTCAAGCAGGAAGCATGGCTGCAAAAGCAGAAGCAAAGGTTAACAGGCAGAAGTTTCCGTAGCAAGGGACTGTTTCTTAAGACAAGAGTTTTATGGTCTTGTTTTTTGACCAGCTCTAGGTTTTTCCATTTCATCAGCAGTTTGTACGGTGACAGCCACCTAGCCAACATGCTCACAAGGTCTAATGTTCCATGGGGAAGGAAGGGGAGTGAGGCAGTGGGGGAGAACGAATAAGAACAAAGTAGAATGAGATCTTGAGTGGAACCGGCACGATGGAACCCATTCATTACTTTGGATGCTAACTTTAAAAATTAATAAAAGATGGTGTATTAGCTAAAACACCATGAGCAAAGCAACTTATAAAAGGAGGCGTTTACTGGGCTTAATGTTCCAAAGGTATAAGAGTCCATCATAGTAGGGGAAGCATGCTATGAGGCAGTGGGATCAGAAAGCAGAGAGCTCATATCTTAGTTTTTCAAAGCAACCAAGGAAGTGAACAGAAAATGCACAGAATGGGAGAAAATCTTCACTGGTGACACATCTGATGGAGGTTTAACATCCAGAGTATATAACAAACTCAAAGAACAAAGAATCAAGAAAGGAAGTAACCCAATTAAAAGATGGGCTAAGGAGCTGAACAGTTGAGAGTTCTCAATCAAGAAGTAAAGATGGCTAAGAAACATCTTAAAAGGTGTTCAACATCATTAGTAACTAGGGAAATGCAAATTAAAACCACTTTAAGATTTCATCTTACCCCAGTCAGACTGGCTAAGATCAAGAGAACAAATGATACCAAAT
>NW_008332592.1:709214-710124 GCF_000622305.1 Nannospalax galili
TAGAACAAGTTTAGGCACCCATCAACATATGAACGGATAAAGAAAATGTGGTATATGTACACAGTGGAGTCTTATTCAGCCATAAAGAAGAATGAGACTATGGTATTTTCAGGAGAATGGATGGAACTAGAAACTGTTATACTAAGTGAAGTAACACAGACTCAGAAAAACAAACAACGTATATTCCCCCTCAAATGTGGATCCTAGCACTAGATCCTTATAAGTGAGTAAGTATCCAGACATAACTACAGGAACCAGGATAATGAAAAGGAACCAGGGAGGTAAAGGAAAAGAAAGAATCTGAAAGAGAAGAACAGTAGGAAACAGGTGTTAATAAGGGAGATATGGATTAAAATGGGGGTTATTTTAAGGAGGGGGGGAGGTTATACAAGGAACCTTGGGGATAAAGGGAAAGAAGGAGCTCAAGAGAGGTGGGACCATAGGAGAAGGGTATTATTAAGGGAGAAATGGGAAAAATGGGGGCACTTTAAATGGGGAAACCATGGTGGAAGGGTTAGACATTGCGAGACATAAATAATGCGTAGCTAGTTTTTAAAAAATCAGAGGGAACTGTATTAGTCCAACAACCTACTGACAAATTATAGCTCAAGGAATATAATGTATGTCTAGTCAAGGTTTATCTGAGAACCTTTGGCCTTTGCCCAAGTTTTATCTACATAGCACATGGTAATTAAAAGTACCAGAGTGGTGGAACTAACCTTCTTGGATGTTTAACAGCCATACTTTGAGGCCTATACTAATTTGGTCAGATGGACTTAAAGGAGAGTTTTTGCTCCTTCCCCTCGAAGGTCAACTAAGTTTCCAGGGAACTATGAAGCATCTCTCAAAATGTGCTGTCACTGTAGTGAGTCACCTGTCCTCTTGATCAAGGAGGCCATGGAGACCCCAT
>NW_008332592.1:710139-716941 GCF_000622305.1 Nannospalax galili
AACCATGGTCGAGCAGGACCTTTGACTTATCTTTACATAGGTGGAACTGGTAAAAGAAAGGAGCCAGGGGCTCCTCCCAAGCCCTTGTGACCCCTGAGGAACAGATCCTCAAATGACCTTAAGAGTAAAAATAAATTTGTTTATCTGGGCCAACTGTATGGCCTTAAACACACAAAAAGAAAGTAGAACCAAAGATTAATGGGGTCAATATAATTTTTAACAGTCCATATGTACACCTAAAGGCTATGTAACAAGAAACAATGCCAGACAGGATATACCCTCCTTTGAGTTACTGGACAGGGTGGCACAAGAGACTCCCAGACAGTAGTAACCCAACATAGAACTGGGAAAATGAATAGCAGCCCCCAATTTTATCTAAAGGAATATTGGCAACTGCTTGCTGCTAGATGAGGAACAGCTGATCTTCCTCAAACAAGGAACTCTAGATAGGCTGACTAGACTCAGAGGATGGACAAGCATTGGGAAACGGCTGGGGGCACTGACAACACAGTTAAGAGTAACAGGGATGACAGAGTATATGGGCTCCAGTGGGGGAGGGAGGCTATGGGAGGGTCCCACTTGGGATGTGGGTATATAGACAAATAAGATTTTTGGGGATGTTCTGTATGAAATACACACACAAAAAATCAATAAATAAAAAATGAGTTATATTTGAGGACAAAGCATATAAATTTGTTTCATGTTAATTAGATGTGAAACACATTACCACCTAAATCTACCTGATGACTTTATATCCATGCTCAGATGCCAAGGATCTCAGATAGTAACTGACTGTGACTAGTAATAATCAGATATATAGAGATTAGAGACGCATGTGCAAACATATTCTAAGTGTTAGTTGCATTAAAAGTGAGTTTTTCTGGGGCTGGAGAGATGGCTCAGTGATTAATAACACTGTTCTTGCAGAAGACCTGGGTTCGAATCCCAGGACCCACATGGCAGCTAACAACTGTCTATAACTCCAGTCCCATGGGATCCGACAGCCTTTTCTGACCTCCGCGGGCATTGCTTGACATGGGTATACTTACCTACCTACATGCAGGCAATACAGGCATACACATAAAACAAAAATAATAAATAGAGAGAAGCTCCCTAGGGGGTGGCTATGCCCATTTTTACTTCCTCTTCCAACCTGCCAGTTCTGGCACGCATCCTATTTAATTCTTTGAAATCCCATCAAACAAACCTTTCCAAGACACAGTCCTGAAATAGGCATGATGGAGCATGCCTTTAATCTCAGAAATTGGGAGGCAGAAGCAGGTGAATCTCTATGAGATAGAAGCCAGTCTGGTCTACATAGCTGAGGCTACATCGAGACTGTCTCAAAAACAAAAACAACAACAACAAAAAAAGACATGGTCCTATCTATAAGACACCCTGCATGGTACTGAGTTCTAAATACACACATCAGAGAACAACTCTTATCTTGTGGATTTTCCCTTGTTTTATCAACATTTTTTAACTATTCATTGAATTGTTGCAAGTTTCATATAATATATCTTGGTCACATATGAACCCCCTCCACTATCTGAACCCTTCTTATACACACCAGCAGGTTTTCATGTACTCTGTCATATAAATTAAGGCCTCCAAGTCAAGTTTGGGTTCCCAAATGTCCTTCATTCAGTATGCATCCATCCAAGGAAGTCTGGTCAAGCTATCTAGTGTCACACACTTAAAGAGAGCCAACTCTCCCTCTCTCAGTAGTTATTGGTTGTCAGTAGTTCCTCAGTAATGGTTGGGGCTTCTTATCTACTTTCCCACTTCTATACCAGGATTTTTGACTGCTTTGAGTTTGCATGGGCCTTGTACATGCTGTTAAATTAACACTTCTGTAAGTTTTTATGAGTAACTTCCCAGCTATCTGGAAAACTCTTTTTCTTTTTGGTCATCAACAACCTCTGGCTTTAACAATCTTTAAACTCCCTCTTCCGCAGGGGTCACTGTGCCTTAGGTGGCATAGATTTAATACAAGGTTCTCACCCAGGGCCAAGCCCTCTGCAGTCTCTTAGTCTCTGTAATGTGACTGGGCACTTCACAGACATGTATTGTCTACATTTGACAAGTCGTGGAACTCTATAATATTCTCTATCTGCTTCAAAAGAAGTTTCTTTGATGAGTGGCAAGAGGTACACTGTGTAAATATAAGGAAGAATATTCAGACAGTAAGAAATTTTGTTGGTCTAGGAACGTGACAAAAGTAGTTTTCTCTCTTAGTTCCATGACCTCTCCAGCCATGAGCATTTAACTATGTGCCATACATGAATCCCCTCCCTTTCAGTGGTCCTTAAGTCCAATTAGACAATTGCAGGTTACACCTGAGATAAAAGCGCTACTCTTCCTCAATAGAGATTATTTGCTGGACTGGCCATGTTTTTTGGATCAGGGACTTTACAGCTGGAAGGAATTATTGATGATTTTACCCTGGGTAGCTTTCATAATGAAGTTACCCTTCAGGGAGGAGGCTTCCAAATAATTCCAGCTTGATTCTTCCAAGTCCTGTGTCCATAGTATGTCCTGTCTTCAGCAGTAGGGTCTTACCTTCAAGTTCTGGGGGGCAATCAAGAACTGATACAATAGCCTGTGTTATTTTGGGAATCTCTTGGACTACCCTGACCAACAACTTCAAAGGAGGGTTCTCCTGTCTTGGCAATAGCCTGTGTTATTTTGGGAATCTCTTGGACTACCCTGACCAACAACTTCAAAGGAGGGTTCTCCTGTCTAGCACTGTGTTTCTTGTTATATAGCCTTCAGTTACACACATGAACTCATGCACATATAGTATATGTTTAATTTTCAGTAGGCTTTTGAACTGATATATTTCCCTCTGGATTTTCACACCACCTAAGCATTATTTATCTTACGTCTCTCTCCTTCTGTGTAACCCTTCCTCCTCCATTAAAATCTCATATCCTTAAGCAGGCCCAGTTAACAGAGAGAAAGAAACTGAAAATGGACTTTGCTATAAGCTCCTAAATTCTACTCCCAGTGATGTGTTTCTTCCAGCAAGGCTACCCCTCCGGAACCTCTGAAAACAGTGCCACCAACTTGGGACAAAGTGTTCAAATACTTGGAATCTATCAGGGACATTCTCATTGAAGGCATCATAGATGGAATTTATTGGTTAGATTAAGCTTGACAATATAAGAGACAACTTTTGGGACATAATAAATTTTTGTTTCTGTCAAAGGCCACTGAGGTATTTGGTAAGTGGCTTTCCATACTGACGTTGAGCCACTCCTATGTCTTCTCATCTTGTAGGATGCCCTGACCTCCACTTGATTCCATGTGTCCAGCTGAGGAATCACATGCAAGTTTGGCAGGCTGAGAGGTCCCAGGCATCACTCCCATCCACATTTCATCAATTAGAAAATAACAAATGGTGAAAAGGACATCTGAAGACAGACACATGGTGACTGGCCCTCAGGCTACCAATATTCTGCCAAAGCTCTGGGAGAGCCATTGGTGGAATGCTGTGCAGTCATTTTAAAATGCCTTTAAAGATTTTTTTGTAGTATTTCAGCGTTCATTAAAAACTATGGAAAAATAAGGCTTTACATTTGTATAGTATTTACTATACAAGTGCATAATATACATGAAATTAATACAAATGTACAAATACTAAAATATGCATACACATAAATATAACAGATTAAACACAAATTTGGCTGAGTATGGTGGAACACACTTGTAAGCCCAACATTTGCAATGGGGCAGGAGTACTGTGAATTTAAGACTGTTCTGGTTTATATATCAATAGACTGTTTCAAACAATACAGAACAAAACAAAAAGCCTCAAAATAGTTGAAATATATGCAAAGAGATAACTCAAATCCAAAGAAATGTTCTAAAATACAATGAATGATAACTCTGTCTCATCATCTTTCATTTCTCTACTTTTTAAAGTTTCTACTTATGTTTTCCTTCAAAAGAGAAAGTTGGTAATGTTTAAGTTTTCTTAAAGGAAACAAATCAATGTACTTATTTGCCAGTTTGAAATATATTTTTATTTACTCTAACAAGTTCGTGGATGTACATAATGTATTCGATCGTGTTTTCTCCCCCTTTCCTTCTCTTGTCACCTTCTCACTCCCTCTGAAATCCTCCCCAGCAAGTCCCTCACTGTTCTAGTGTGCTTTCCATTGCTGTGATAAAACACCAAGACCAAACTGGGGAGGAAAGGGTTTATTTCACCTTATAGCTTACAGCCCATCATTGTGGGAAACCAGGGTAAGAAGACAAGGCAGAAACCTGGAACAGAAACTGAGACAGAGATCAGGGAAGAACGCTGCCACTGGCCTGCTCAGCTATCTTTCTTACACAGCTGGGGCTCACCTGTCTAGGGATGTCACTACTCACAGTGGGCTGGACCCTCCTATATCAATTAGCAATCAAGAAAATACATGGCACATATATGCTCACAGGCCAGTCTGATGAAGGAAAACCCTCAGCTCAGGTTTCTCTTCCCAGGTGACTCTAGTTTGTGTCAAGTTGACAAAGCCTATCATACCCTTGTGTTTTCATGTCTGTTTTTAACTCACTGGGTTTAATTAGGGTTACTTGCATAAGTTTAGGTGTGCAGTTTTTAAAAATATTCTGTTTATTATTTTTATTTTATGTGTATGCATGTATTGCCTGCGTGTAGGTAAGTGCACCTGTGTTGTACAATGCCCACAGACAGAAAAGGCTGTTGGATCCCCTGGAACTGGAGTGCTGGGATTCGAGCCTGGATCTTCTGCAAGAACAACCAGTGTTCTTAATCGCTGAGCCATCTCTCCAGTGCCAGTGTGTAGCTTTTTAAATCATGTGCAACTTATCAGTGGCTACATCACTGAAGATAAATGACTCATCTTCTCTCCCAGCCATTAAGTGCCAGTAGTTCCTCAGAGAAAGGAGCAAAATTAGTCAACTTTTACATGTTTTAATGTTTATTTCTGTAACTGTTTTATTTACTTTGATATCTTACATTTTAATACAGAATATATACTGAAAAATGTAATGGAGGTAATTCTGGGCTATTAATACTAACTGCCTAATGGTCAATCCAAAATAACTGGGTCAGAGGAAACTAAAATATTTTAGAAAAATAGTAATATGGTAATGAAAATTCTCTCTAGATATTTATTACATAAATTTTGTGGAAACTGAAGTTTAAATTTCATTTAAAGTGTTATATTTAAAATGTGTCAAAAATTAAAATGGCCACTGACTTCTGTATAATAATTCTCTAACTTTAAGGAGTCGTCTTATTCTTCACATCAAAGAATAACTTTTCTTTTCATTGTGGCAAAATACCTGACCAAAGGAACTTATGGAAAGAAAGCTTTATTTTAGCTCACAGTTTGAGGAGACAGTCCATCATTTCAAGGAAGACTCGAGTCCAGACCCTCTATAGCTGTGAATGCAGGATTGTGAGGTGCTACATGGTGCCTGTCATCAGAGAACGGGGAGAGAGGCACATGTGCATGCTCCCTTTTCATCAAGCCTGGTACTATAGCCCATGGATTCTGCCACCCACATTCAGGGCCGATCTCTCCTCAGTTAATCCACTCTAGAAACAAGGGCCCTCACAGACACAGAGGCGATTCTAAGTCCTGTCAAGCTGACAATCAGGACTGACTATTGTAACAGGCTCAAAGCAGTCTTCTGAAATGTGCACACGCTGCTCTTCTCACACTGCGTCTCTTCCCAGCAACAACCTGCTGCTGTCCACAACTGATGGTCTGGCCTCCTGCAGAGTCCCATTCTCCATATAGGTTGGTGAGAGTTAATTAAATGACAGCTTTACTGTTAGCCACTACTGTAGCCGGTGAGCCACTTCTGATTGGTATTTAAAAGACAGTAAAATCACATATATGCATACACACACACACACACTCGTGCACACACACACACACACACACACACCCCACACCACACCACACAGATCCTTTTAAAGCACATCTGTTTACACATTTTTGGGGTAAATACAAAATTCTGCTTAGACATCCTGATATGATGGGAACAAATCATAAATTTCATTGTTTTCTAAACCTATCTGCTGTTTCCAAAGTAAGTTATCCAAGTCTAGTTTTCTCCGCTTAAGGGGGCGTTTGCTATCATTCATTGACTTCTCTGCTGGGGCCCAGATGGAAATAAAGCCAACTAGGTTTTCTGATTGCTTTAAGATTGCTGCAGTGGCTGGTGGTGATCTCCCAAGAACTTGATTGGTGTAATTTCTGCCCCTCTGATGAAGAGGCTCTTTTACTGTCAACCCTAAGTATCTTGATCTTAATTTTCCTTATGCAAATGCCAACAGCAATGTGGCATAGTGCTTTTACCAGTGCTATGTACTTGATTGCCTCACAGCAAACATCTCTATCCGGCCACTTTTGTACTGATTACTGGACTGGATGTGGCTTTGAACATCCTTTAAAGAAATTGTATTCATTTTCTTAAAATAGCAGCATGGAATGCATTTGCTTCAAAACATGCTGAGACTCTTGGGTGATAGCTCTTAGGCTTTGGAGCACAAGTGATGGTGAATGGTCTGGTATCATGAACATAATGTATCTGTGAAAACTGGCACATCTGTCATTTGTTAATTTTTGACTTTGGATGCCTACTAGAGTTCAATCATAGGCCAAGGGCTGCCTATGATTCTTTTTTTAAAAATTATATTTATTATTTTTATTTTATGTGTATGCATGTATTGCCTGCATGTAGGTTAAGTGCACCCATGTCATGCAATGCCCATGGAGGTCAGAAGAGGCTGTCGGATCCCCTGGGACTGGAGTTATGG
>NW_008332592.1:717365-718511 GCF_000622305.1 Nannospalax galili
GGGCTCGGCCCACTGTGGGTGGCGACCCTCCTGGACAGGTGGGCCTCAGATATACAAGAAAGGAAGCTGAGACAAGCAGGAGCACAAGCCACTAAGAGCATTCCTCCATGGTCTCAATTCAGCTCCTGCCTCTAGTTCCTGCTTGAGTTTCTGCCTCAGTTTCCATCAGCGATGTTTTGTGATATGGAAGTGTAAGCCAAATAAACTCTTTGCGCCCCAAGTTGCTTTGGCCATAGCTTTGCTTTATGGCTAACTTTCAGCACTTTATTTCCTGTGATTTCCTGTCAAGTAACACTATATAGGCTCTATGTAAATCTAGCTAATAAAGAAACGTAGACATATTTTCATTCTCACAAAACAGCTCTTCATTTCAATGTTAATTCACTGAAAAGTTGCATTGACACTTTTTATTTCAATGGTGTTTATTCTCTACCTTTACCAATATGTTTACAAACATGTTAGAATGATTTCTGAGATAAATAAGACATATATCACACTCCCTCCTCCCCAAACTTGGGGATTATCATGTGAGCGGAGATGCAAAGACTGTGAGAGCAAAGGTGCTGCCTAACAACAAAGCAGTGTTGGCCACACCAACTGGGCAGCTGCACATATGAACTCACAACCATTGAGTGAACTCAGCCATTGTGATGAGCTCATAGCCATTGTGATGAACTCACAGCCATTGTGATGAACTCACAGCCATTGTGATGAACTCACAGCCATTGTGATGAGCTCACAGCCATTGTGAGGAACTCACAGCCATTGTGATGAACTCGCAGCCATTGTGATGAACTCGCAGCCCTTGTGATGAACTCGCAGCCATTGTGATGAACTCACGGCCCTTGTGATGAACTCACAGCCATTGTGATGAGCTCACAGCCATTGTGATGAGCTCACGGCCATTGTGATGAACTCACAGCCATTGTGATGAGCTCACAGCCATTGTGAGGAACTCACAGCCATTGTGATGAACTCACAGCCATTGTGACGAACTCAGCCATTGTGATGAACTCACAGCCCTTGAGATGAACTCGCAGCCATTGGAGAACTCACAGCCATTGTGGTGAGCTCACAGCCATTGTGACGAACTCACAGCCATTGTGATGAACTCACAGCCATTGTGATGAGCTCACAGCCATTGTG
>NW_008332592.1:719290-725251 GCF_000622305.1 Nannospalax galili
CTTTGTGGGGCTAAGAACGAGAAGTAATCTGTTTATAAATTATTGAAACATTAAAAATAGGAGCTCAGCAAATGCTCAGACTTGAGTTATTGGCAATAATTCTATATACACCAGTCTCTTTCTTACCCAAGCCTGTGACCTCTGACCAGTGTGAAAGCTATCAGGATTGTAGCTATGCCTGTTTATGACCCTGGTGTGCCAGTGGTTAAACACTTGATAATGTTGTTCTTGAATAAGTATCAGGCCTTAGCTGTACCTCATTCCAGGTCACTGGCACAGGAAATGGGAACTCTTCTCCTACTTTGATAGGTTTGTGCCCATAGCTGCCTTTCTAAGAGAGTGCATTAAATGTTTATTGAGGAAATGTCCTATTTACAACTGGAGAAATGCTCCCATGCTGGGTGGAGATTTGATTCTAGACAGGGTCTGATCTCCTTTATGGTACCACTGATAGTAGCCCCAGAGCAAATGGAAACAGAGAAGACTGGGTCTGGATATACGATTAGCCTAGAAAACCAGTGTGTAGATTGAATATTTTTCTAAGAAAGGAATGCAGCTGACATTGGAGGGATCTTTTTTGTATGTTTTATTTCTTATTTTTATTTTTATATTATGTGTATGCAGGTATTACCTGCATGTAGGTAAGTGTACCTGTGTCGTGCAATGCCTGCAGAGGACAGAAGAGGCCGTTGGATCCCCTGGAACTGGAGTTATGGACAGTTGTTAGCTGCCATGTAGGTGCTGGGATTCGAACCCGGGTCTTCTTAAAGAACAGCCAATGTTCTTAATCACTGAGCAATCTCTCCAGCCCATGGAGGAATCTTTTTTATGATGCTGACTTTCTTACCACTTTTGGACTACAACTTAAAAGAAGGTATGGCTATTAGGGTTTTAACACTGAGGTATGCTTTGGAAGCTTAGAAGAGCAAGCCAGACTGTTGTCCCCTAAGGATGCCCCCTCCTCTTCCTCCCAGCTCTGCCTACCAAGAGCCTATCCTACCAACCATTCTGTTCCTACACCTCTTCTCTGACATGGTAGGGAAACAGAGATTCTTGCTCTGGGTGGGTCGCTTGGTTGTCCCTCCTCTTGACTAGTTTCCCTCCCTAGACCTGTCTGGCAATTCAGACAGACACTAGTGGGAATCTCTGAGGACAGGCCTCCTTAGAAAAGCCCTGCTTTATTATTTTGTTCTGTATTTAGAGGGCATCTCCTTCTCCCCTTTCTTTCTTCCTTCCTCCTTCCCTCCCCCCATTCCTCCCTCCCTCCCTCTCTCCTTCCCTCCTTTCTTTCCTTCCTCCCTCCTTCCCTTCCTCCCTCCCTTCTTTCCTTCCTTCCTTCCTTCCTTCCTTCCTTCCTTCCTCCCTCCCTCCCTTTTTTCCTTCCTTCCTCTCTTCCTCCCTCCCTCCTCCCTCCCTCCCTCCCTCCTGTCTTCTTCCTTGCTCTCTTCTCTCATCCTCCTTTCCTTCTGTATTCTCTCATTTGCTGCCTGTAGAAATAGCATAGCCTTTGTGGCATCCTAAATTATGAAATAACAGTTCTAATCCTGTCTTATGTGATTCTGGGTTCCACAAATAACTTGCCTAATTTTCAGTTTTCTTTACTCTTTTGGTAGTGTGGTATGTTTAAGTGGTCACTTGTAAGTTTTAATAACAATATTATTTTGGGAAGAAATACATAAATTCCTGAATCTTTTCTCAAAGATTTCCAGCCAAATTGGAGAACTAGAAGCTGTTTCCATGTTATCCATGAAGGAGAATTGTCAGGATCAAAAAAAAAAAAATCTTTGTTCCTAAGAGAGAAAGAACTTCAGAAATTCATAGAAGGGGTGATAGGACGGTTTAAACGTACACATAGACAGAAGCTTGATTCACTAAGGAGAAGAAAGTCACTTTGAACCCAGCTCCAGCCATGCAGTTCCTTGGTGGGAAACACGGAAGAAGCCTCATTCTAAAGGAATTAGTTTTCTCCTCTTTGGTACTAGAGACTGAGCTTTCAGGAGTAAGGTTCTTACTAAAAAGACCCTGAAATGAAAATGAGAAGAATTATCGAAGCCAAAAGATGGGCAAATCACAGCACAGAAACAACAAGACATATGAAAAAAGAAAGCAGCCTGATTCCTCCAGAAGGTCACCACCGAACTCAAAGACATTGACTATGGGTAAAACACTAGAAGAAAAATATCAAGAATTTACTAGAAAAAGTATCAGTTACCTTAAAGATTGCACAAACAGATGAATGAAGTAAAGCAATCAAGCCAGGACCTGGAGTCTTAAGAAAGACAGCCACACAGAAGAAAAAGTCAACAGGATCCATGGATGAGAAAAATCAGCAATATGGATGAAAAACTAAGCAAAATGGAAGAGAAATTCAGTAAGGAAATTAGAGGAGATGAAATTAAGGGGGACAATGCCACGGGTTTCACAGACACCCAGAGGGTGATTAGGGGACAAACGTGGAAAGCTAGAAGAAATGGATAAACTCTTAAACATCTGTGGCCTACCCAAGTTAAATTAACGGTATGTAAATGATATAAGCATATCAATATCATGGAATGGGATTAAAGAAAAAATAGTCTCTCAAAAAGTAAATCAAGGACAAGATGGATTCAGTGCTAAATGCTAGCAAGCCTTAAAAACAGGGCTAGCAGCAATAATCCTCAAACTGTTTCATAAGGAGCATTATATATTGAGCTGGGTATGATGCTTGTAATCCAGAACTTGGTAGGGAGAGAAAGGTGATAATGAAGTTCAAAGTCATCCTTGGCTATATAGAGAGTTCCAAGAAAGCCTAGCCTACATGAGACCCTCTCTCCAAAATAAATAAATAATAAATAAATAAATGGTAAAGAGCACTATAAAATTCATTACAAAAGGCCAGGATTACTCTAGAGTAAACATAAACAGACAAAACAAAAGGAAACTATAGGTTAATTTTTTAAGGTTTATTTATTTATTTATTTATTTATTTATTTTTTAAATAAATAATTCATTGAGAACTTCATACATACAGAGAACTTCATGTACTCTTTCTTATTTACTTACTTATTTATTTATTTTATTTATTTTTGGTCTTTTTGAGACAGGGTCTCCCTGTAGCCCCAGCTGTCCTGGAACTCAGTATGTATTCCAGGCTGGCCTTGAACTCACACAGATCCTCCTGCCTCTGCCTCCTGAGTGCTGGGGTTAAAGGTGTGCGCCACCTTTATTTTTATTTATTTTATGTTTATGAATGTATTGCCTGTACATGTGTAAGTGCATGCATGTCATACAATGCCCTCAGAGGTGTTAGATGCCCCTGGAACTGGATGGTTGTTAGCCACCATGTGGGTGCTGGGAATCAAATCCCAGTCCTCTACAAGAGCAACTGGTGTTCTTTACAGCTGACTCATCCTTCCAGTTCCCAGTAAGCTCAATACTCCTTAATGATAACTAAGGGTCTGAAAGAAACTGCAGTTAGAAGGAAAATATCTCATCATAGTGAAGGTTGTATATGACAAAACTATAGCCAACTTTAAAATAAATGTAGGAAACCTAAACGAATTACCTTTATAATCAAGAATGTGCCAAAGGTACTCACTCCTCCACTCTTAGTATAGGGTTCAAAATCTTATCGAGCATATAGGCCAGAAGAAATAAAACTGATAAAAATAGGAAAAGATGTTAAATTATTCCTATTTGTGTGCAGTATACTTAAAGACCCTAAAGATTCTGTCAGAAACCACTTAGATCAGATAAATAGCTTCAGCTGGTGCAGGATTAAAAAAAAATAAACAAGCAAAACCCAGTAGATTTTCTACATGCTGACAATAAACTTTTCATAAAAGAAATCAGGAATAAAAGTCTCATTCACAGTAGGTTGAAAATAGTTTGAATAAACCTAACCAGGGACATAACAGACCTCCAAAATGGAATTTTAAAACACCAAAGAAAGAAATTGAAGAAAGCATTGGAAGATGGAAAAACATCCCATGTTCATAGGTCAACAGAAATAATGCTGCAAAAATGACTGTTGCTGAAAATGATCTACAGATTCAACACAATCCACATCAGAACTCCTGTGACATTTCTTCACACAGTTAGGAAAGAAAAAAAATCTTAAAATTGATATGTAAGTGCAAAAGACCCCTAACAACCGACACAACTGTGTACATAAAGAAAAATAGTTGATGTGTCACAACTCACGACAGCAAACTACACTATAGCATCATTACAACCAAACAATGTGCTGGCACAAAAACAGACATGTAGGCCAATGGACAGAACAGAGAAGCCAGAAATAAATGAACACAGCTATAGTCACCTAATCTTTACAAAGTTTTCAAACATGTACATTGAAGAAAAGACAGTTTCTTCAATGAATGGTGCTTAGAAAATGGGTATTCACTTTCAAAAGACTGAAACTAGATTCAAATCTCTCATCTTGCATAAAATCTGTTTAAAATGGATCAGAGACCTTAATGTAAGACCTGAAACGTTGAAACTGCTGGAAGAAAATATAGGCAAACATTTCAAGATCTAGACATAGGCAAGGACTTTCTGAAAAGGACTTCAGCAGCACAGGCAGTAATCCCAAGAGCTGAAAAATGGGAGAGCCTGGAGTTAAGATTTTTTGTACAACAAAGAAATAATCAACAGAGTGACCAGTCAGCCCAGAGAGTGGGAGAAAATATTTTTCAACTACAAGCAGATGGGATTAATATTTAAATATGTAAAGATCTCCTATTAGATAGGAATAAAAATCCAACCGATCATCCAGTCAATGATTGGGGACAATGAGCTGAATAATTCTCCATAAGAAATACAAATGTCCAATAAGCAACTGAAAGTTTGTTCAACACTCTCAGACATTAGGGGAATGAAGATCAAAACTGAGATATCACCTCACCCCAGTCAGAATGGGTATTATTAAAGATAAGCAATAACAAATGCTTGTGAATATTTGGGGAAAGACGACCCTTCATGCCCTCCCGGTGGGAATATAAACTGGTGCAGCCACTATGGAAATCCAGGTGGAGATTCCCCAAAGAACTAAACATAGATCTACCTTATGATACTGCTCCCCAATGTGTACCTTGAAGATTCAAAGATGGAGAGATACAATAACCAAGATATGGAAATAGCCTAGATGCCTCTCAGCAAATAAATGGATAAAGAAAATGACACAGTGGAATTTTATTTAGGTATAGGGAAGAATGAGAGGAAAACATTTGAAGGACTATTGATCAGTTGAAGACCAGGATGCTAAATGAACAAAGCAGACTCAGAAAGAGAAATACCATACTTTTTCTCACACAGGATACAGATTTAAATCCACATATATACATATGATATGGCTATATATACACATATATGTGTGTCTTATATATTTCTATATATACAATGTATGTTATAAAAGATGTAAAAGAAGAACAGGGACAATGCTGGGGAGGAAAACGTCATGAGGCAGTGAGAAATGGTCATAGGACAGGTTACAACATCTGGAGGGAACGATTTGGGGGGTAGGAAGGAGGCAACAGGAAAGGAAAAGGGGGACCTAGGAAGGCAGTGAGAGGGCTGATAACACAGCATGGCATCTGTGCATGGGAAATGTCATAAACGTAATTCATTTCTTTTTATGCCAAACAAAAGCATAATAAAAATTTTTTTAAACTCACCATGTGTGATGAACAGAACGCGAACCAACTCTTCAAAGGCAGCACAAATAAAGCTAGCAATTTGGGTAGCTCTAGGAACCCAGTTGAACCTCAAAGAAACTGTTTCATTTTGTTTCATTTTGTTTTAGCACAAAATAGGCAAAAGGAACTTCAAAACATTTGTGCTGCCTATTTTTCCCTAAGCAGAATCAATTCCCTGCTCTTCTCACCCAGAGACCCCATGCTAAGAAGTGAAAGAGAAACCCAGTAGACATGGAGCAACCAGGGCCACCAGCCCAGTGAAAGGGCAGGAGAAAGGCAAGGAGGA
>NW_008332592.1:725322-757117 GCF_000622305.1 Nannospalax galili
GGAGGGGGAGGGGGGGAGGAGGAGGAGGGCGGCAAATGGGATGAGGCTCTCACAGTGCTGGTGATCCTTGACCACTCAGAAGTTCCAAACACACGACTAACCCTCATCTGGATGCAGAAATGACATCCACACAGTGTGAAGCTGGACCTCTCCTTTAGGGCGTTGTGCATAGTAGGCGTTCAATATTTGTGGTGGTAATTGACAAAGCTTGGGGCTGCACCTTTTCAGTAAAAGGAAATTATCTTTAGCTGTCTTCCTAATTAGAGAATTGGAGGATGGAAGCCAGACTTGTTACTGTAAACAACCTGAGGTGGATAAGGCTTTATTTTAAAAGAGTAGATGTCTAGATTGGAGACCAACAGTAGCTAGAGGATCAATTAGTTATTGGGATCCAATTTTGAGATTCTCTGTGAATCAAATCAGCACAGTCCAGTGTTTAGAACCACAGGCTCTGATTTTGAACTCACCTGCTGACTAGTTACAGAACCATAAGCAAGTCATTTGATCTCCTTTCTCAGTTTTTATCTTTAAAATGAGAGCAACTATGATTTCCATCTTTGCAGTAAAGACTTTGATCTGGCCTGAAGTGAAGTTTGGCAGTTGTCCTTTGCGATTGGCCATTGGCCACTAGAGGTTATCTCTAGGCCCTTAGGATATCTTGTCGGATAAGAAAGAGAGCCTTACTTGGCCAGGGAGATTTCAACTATGCCAGAAGGCTCAGCCATCTGCTTTATGAGTGAGGGTTTGGGTCACTTCGCCAATGAAGAAGTGGGAGGCTAAGGTCAGCCATGTGGGTAGTTAACCATGGAGTCTCTGTAAAGAGTTTGGACACCAGAGCTCAGATGAGCATACCTATTTGGCAATGCCCTGTTGTTACACAGGAGGAGCTAAAATGATTCATAATTACACAAGGACAGAATATCTGGAAGTTAGTGTTGGTTGGAAACCCTTTGGACATTGCCAAATGTTGTCCCTCCCCTAATCAACTCCGAACTTTATTATTTAAATATATTCAATTGTAACTGGAAATATATTTTTCAGTGAATTTTGTGGGTCCCTCTAGCTAATCATTGATACTAAGACCAGTTTAAAAATATTTTTAATTGAATTTTTGTGAATTTCATACAATATATTTTGATTGTATTTAGACCTTCCCTATCTGCACCTGCACCCCCTTACTAACCATATGTATTATATATCACCAAATCATGTCCCCAAATGTCCCCAGCATGGATCTACTGGAGCCTGGTTCACCTATCCATGGTCACAGCCTTAAAGAAAACTGACTCTCCCTCTTCCAACAGCTATTGGTTGTCAATAGTTCCTCAGACAGACTTAGAGTTTCTTCCCCACGTCCCCACTTCTGTGCTGGAATTGTGTCTGGCTTGACTTTATGTGGGACTTGTGCATGCTGTTCCCATTGTTGTGAGCTCATAGGAGTAACTACCCAGCTGTCTGGACAACTTTGTTTCCTTGTGATCATCTATCACCTCTGGCTTTTACAATCTTTTTGCCTCTTCTACAATGATCTCTGAGACTTGGGAGGCAGAAGTTTGATATAGGTGTCTTATTCAGGGAATAATAAGCACTCTGCAGTTCCTTGTTTGCTTCACATTGACTACTTGTGAGTCTGTGTTAACCACCACCTGCTTCATGAGGAAGCTTCTCTGGCGAGAGTTGAAGATGCATTAATCTATAGGGATAATGATAAATCATTAGAAGTCCGTTTAATACTGTATCTATCTAGCAGAATAATAGTAGTAGACTTTCCCCTGTGGTCTGTGACCTGTCTAGCAACAGGTTCCTAGGCCTGATATCAGTGCCAGGTGTGGGCCCCATCTTGTAAAGTAGGACTTAAATTCAATCAGAAAGTGGTTGGTTACTCCCATAACATCTGTGCCAGTACTGCACTAATGGGTATATCTTTCCAGACCAGTTGTTGTAGCTTTAAGCATTCATAGCTGGGCAAGGTTGATGGTTACTTTTCTCTTCCAGTAACATGCATTATGCTACTTGCAACATTATGAAAGCTGGTCAATAGAGAGGAAGCATTGAGGTCAGTGCCAGTTGATTTCTCTCTGTTTGTTCTATAACTCACATATGTAGTGTCTTCAACAATAGAGTCTTACAGTCAAGTTCTGGGTAACCAAGAACAGGGGCAATAACCAGTACTGCTTGAGGATCTGTGGGAGGGACTCTTGATCAACAGCTTCAAAAGAGGGAGTCCATACCTGGCGTTGAGCTTTTTTTGGCTAGTCTATAGTGTCTAGAGGTGGCAATGACCCCTGTTATAACAAATGAAACACACATATCTGAAGATTCAAAGCTATTTATGAGAAAGAACATGTGATGTTTGTCTGTCTGTGTCTGGGTTACCTCACTCAGGATGATTATTTACAGTTCCATCTATTTATCTGTGAATTTCATTTTCCTTTCAAAATTTTTTAAAATTTATTTTTTTTATGTGTATGAGTGTTTTACCTACATGTATGTAAGTACACCCAGGCAATGAATGACCACAGAGGTCAGAAAGAGGGAATCAAAGCCCCCGGAACTCGAGTTGTTAGCTGGAACTCGATGGTCGTTAGCTGCCATGTGAGTGCTGGGAATTGAGCCCAGGTCCTTTGCAAGACCAGCCAGTGCCCTTAACTGCTGAGCCATTTTTCCAGACCCATTTTAATTTTCTGTGATATCTGAATACTATTCCATTGTACAAGTGCACCATGCTTTCTTTCTTCAGTTGGTAGACATCTAGGTAGTCTTGGAACTGAGGAGCTTTCAATTGCATCACAGGCACAGGCTGTGCTCCTTCTAGTTTATGCTATCTTACAGCTTTGTAGAAGATGCACTTAGATAACTATGCTTAGGCAGAGCATACTTTAAATAAACCACCTAGACTTGCTGCTGGTTTACACTGCCTGAAGCAAAGCTATGCTGTGAGTGAGGGACCCGAGGAGTGCTTAGCTATCACGGTCAAACTAAGCAAATAAAAATATGGAACACACTTACATTGCAAAAGATACTTGTTTAACTGAACAAGGTTTAACTTTGCTTCTGGAATGTTTTCATGTACGTGGAAACTTGGATCAATTTATTTTCTAGATGGAAAGACTGATGTCCATTGTGATTAACATGCCAGGATCCACAAATTGCAGTTGACCTTGGATAAAATAGCCTATCTTTGGATGCCCAGACACTTAAACTAAAACATACTTCAGGTAGAGGAGGACTGCCTTGGGGGACAGACAAACATGGGAGTTTAAAGTAGTATGTTTAATGAGGGGTTGTAATGGTATACCCATAGCCGCTTGGCCAGAGGCTCCAGGAAGTCCCCTGTGTTCTATTGGGAGCCCATCTTTGACAGATAACTTTAGGTTTCATACATTACCACAAGCTATTTAAACTTTTTCTGATTTTTTTATTTTTATTTTTATGTGTATGAGTATTATGCCTGTGTGAGTGTAAGTGCACCTGTGTTGTACAGTGCCTGTGGCGGACAGAAGAAGGCTTCAGATCCCTTGGAACTGGAGTTGTGGATGGTTGTTAGCTGCCATGTGGGTTCTGGATTCTAACCCAGGTTTTCTGCAAGTACAGTCAGTGCTCTTAACCACTGAGTCACCTCTCCAACTCCAGCACAAGCTATTTAAAATATATTTCAATACTGCTTAATGCCTTGACATTATAAATATATATCTAAAGGAAACTGGTATAATATTTTTCTGGGTAGCTGTCACACACATATGTATATATGTTGGCATGTTACTGATGATGGCCTATGTATCTTAGTTTGTTATTTCAAAACTTCAGTGCTTTCAGTTCCGCAATAGCTTATAGGAATAGACTGAGCAGATAAAGAATTGCTGTTTTATAAAATAAAGGAAGTGGGGTTCAAAAAAGTTTTAGCATGCTGTGCTGGATAGCTTTAGTGTCAACTTGACACACCTGGGTTGAGGAAGCCTCATTTGGGGAATTGCCTTCATTGGACTGGCCTGTGGCCATGTCTGTGAGGCATCTTCTTGATTGTTGTGTGGTGTGGGAGGGCCCAGCCCACTGTGGGTGGTACCACCCCTGGGCATGTGGTCTTGTGTTGAATAAGAAAGCAGACTGAGCAGGGGCGAGGGGAGCAAGCCAGTAAGCAGTGATCCTCCATGGCCTGTGCTCCAGCTCCTGCCTCCAGGTTCCTGCCCTGAGTTCCTACCTTGGGCTCCCTGATGAACTGTGACCTGGGATATGTAAGCTAAATTAACACTTTCCTCCCCAAGTTGGTTGTGGTCAGAGTACTTTGTCACAGCAATGAAGAAACAGACCAGGACACATGCCAAAGGCTACTCTCTCTCGCCCTGATCAGAAGGGATCAGAAGGACCTTCCCACTCCTGGTCTATGGTTTTTCCATTCCTTAGCATCTCATGATTCCAGACATATATAGGTTAGATTAGAAAAGAAGTAGAGAAGCATTTCTTTTCATTAGAGTATCTGCATGTGTGAACCTCACTGTTAATGCTGAGTAATATAATGGGAAGTGTAAGATTTTCACACTAGAGACAAGATCCACTTCCATTTTCAGCAGGCATTGGCTGAGGTACTGGACAATCTAAACTCCATGAGCTTCAATAATAGCAACATCTATCTGACAGGGGCCACTGTGAGTGAGTAAAGTCTGATAAAGTACCTGGCACTTGCCCAAGACACTGTTCAAATGTTAACAGCATTTTCCTTTACTGCCATTAGTAGGGAATTAAATGAAGTATTGGTTAACTTATCTTGATTATTATAATTTGATCTTAGGGAAAAGAACTATAAATTTGTCCACCAAATTTTTAGATTTTACTGTAAATCACTTCCACACATTCCTAGTTTGCAAACAATTGTGTTTAAACTATATTTTTGTGGTTTAAACATCCATGTTTAGCTTAAAGGGTCCCTGGAAAATCTTGGTCTATGGGTGGTCTAAAGCTGGCTGCCTTGGATGAAATTGTTTATTTTGCAGATAACACTGTAACAATCCTGTTTTGACTTTCCTGCCCTGGATAGCATCACATTTTACAAATATATGAGAGAAACATGCTGATGTCCCAAACAAAGGCGCTTTCATTTAGAACAAATACAACTTTCCCAATCGTGAGGATCAGCTGCCAACTTCCCTATACACCCTGGCTGACTAATGTCTATATCATATTTGGCTCCAGAAGTTGTTTGAATCATCAACATAGAAATACACAAAACCTCCTTTACAATGTGCCGTAATTAGTTTTGTGTTTGGGAAGTAACCACAAAACCACCACAGCCTCACTGAAGGCAAAGAAAGCTCATTTGAACTCAGGACTGTGACAGTCTTTGACCTGACTTTGGACATTAAAAACAGTGAAACATGAGAAAGGGCGGATTCAGCCACTCAGCTTTCTGCAAGTCCTTTCCCCAGCTACCTCAGAGGAGAAAACTGCTTCTTGGGGCTCTTTGTCTTAGACGTTTGGCTACAGCTTCACCTGGGAGATTTCACTGTCCTGGTGGGTGCTCAGTCTCACTTACACACTTGACTCAGAGCTTCTGGGAACGCGCACAAGCATCTGGTTTCAAAGCTGTCCAAGTGCTTCCAGTCAAGCTTTGACAGCAATTTGAGAAGAGACAAGATGAATCTTTTACCAGGGCAGCTGCTTTCACCCAGCTGGCTGTCCCCTGAGGAATTTCAGAGACACTATCAAAGCTGAGGCACCCAGTGTTAGATGGTCTGATCTCATTCACCTAGGATTTTTCTCCAGGAGGCAATACTGTCCCAGGAATACACATCTACAGTGAAACCACATCTCTGATCCTTCGGTACTGAGGCAGAGAACTCCTCTGTAGATTTCTGGATGGTGCTGCTTAGGTACACAACTTCTAAGTTCTGTGGTCTATTTCTGACTATTTTAAAGTTCCATTTGCATAAAAAGACACAATGAAGACAAAATAAAAGAAAAATGATTGCTTTAAAAATGATAACTTGTGCACAAAAATTATCGAAAGAAAAAAATTAAAGCCCAAATAGTTAAAAACACTAAAAAATAACCAAATTCAACAGCACTTAACATACTTTTGAACATTTCATGTTGGGACTATGCTAAATATTTCTTGTGCATTTCTAATTTAAACCTCAACACAGTCTTGTTTATCTTGATTATCCCATGCAGGACCTAGAAACAAAAACCGAAGCTGTACAGAGATTTGGTCATTGGGGTCCTATGCGTGCCAACTGTGACACATAGTGTCAGGTCTGAGTTTTACCCCTCTTTCTAGATAACATGTAAACCACTCATGATGTCATGGGAGGTAACCAAAGAAACCAGACTCAGACATAAAGGAGCTGTAATGGTGTCCACTCCTTCTGGAGTTCTTGCATGCAAAGTTGTCTGTCTCTTTGCCAGGCATTCTAAATTGTTAAGGAAAGCCACACTGTAAATGATATTAGCTGCTAAATAATCTTCCTTTATTTACACAGAAACCTGAATATTACGTGACCTTCACAAAGCATCAAATATGCAATACCTTTCTTCATTCTTTAGCCTTGTGTTTCAGCTAATACAGACTATGGAAATTGCTGGAGAATTAACTTTGCAAAAATATTATGTTTGTTGAAAGAACTGTAAATGTTAGCCCCCGAAAGACTGAAATCAACTGCGGTGTTCTGGCCAGGACAAAGAAAAGCCACACCCACTGTGTGATAAAAGTACCACCCAGCTCATGGTGTCTCCATCCATGACCCCTTCGCTTCCTTTCTATAAACGACAAGCCCCTTCATAAAGGTGAGTTCACTAAGAGGGTCTTTTTTAGAGAACAATAGTTCCTCTTATCTTTCCCTTGAATGAACTCATTTCTTTCACACTGATTTCTCTTCTGAATATTGGCTTTTAAGTGGTCAACAGATGAACTTGGGACCAATAACAAAGTCAAGGGACATAGCAGACAGCTTTAGTTTCATGTTTTGGTTAGTTACCTTTACTCCTCAGATTCCACGGGCATAATATCAAGGCAGATCTATGTGGTTGTTGTGAATACAGTGCTGCTACCTGTGTGAAAGGATTAAGAGGGTGAAAGGATTAAGAGGTGGGGCCTTTAAGGAGGTCTTGTAGTCTTTCTTATGAATAAGAATTGGTAGTAATAAAGGGAATTTATGGAGGGAACGTGTCTCCTTTTGCTCTTCTTTCTTCCAATATGTAAAAATGTAGCAAGAAAGCCCTCACCAGATGCCAGATGTTTGATCCTTGATCTTGCATTTAACAGGCTCCAGAATTGTGAGAAATAAAAGAGAAATTCTGCTCACTGTAATAATTCAGTGTATAGTTTTGTGCTATAGACAAACAAATGAATTAAGATCAACCTCAAACTTAGGAAATTTCAATATTTTTATTGGGTTATATGTAATTTTGTCCAAAATTCACCCAGTATGGACATGTGTTTACACTAGAGAAAGAATAAGTATCCTCTCCATTCTAGAAATACTTGAGTTTTCTTTATCACGTAATGTTATGTACTATATAAATATCTTGAAAAATATTTCTGGAAAAAAGGCCAGCGTGCTTCTGCTGGCAAGATATAAGGATATGCACAAGATTCTCATCAAATTGTCTTCCAATATAAAGTCATGTTTTGAGTACAGATGGTTTGACTAGCCTGTGCTCTTAACCACAGTAGAGTTTCTTCAAGAATAATTCAAATATGTAATCAGCTGAGATTACATCAGGCTGCTGTGCCCACACAGGGTGGATTAGAACTCGAGTCCTTAGGCTTGCTTAGCAGGTACTGTGCCATTTTATCTTCCCAAGATCATTTTTTTAACACAATATCAAGCCATGACTATGTTATGTGGATTATAATTGTATCATTTCTATGAGAAATATTTTAGGCAACAGCTTTAAAATGAACTTTTTAGAATAAAATTCACTATGAATGAAGTATTTCCAAAATATCATTTGTTCATATTTTTAAAAATATAGATTGTAAGATTTCACTTTTTTTTCTTGAATTTGATGTGGATTAGGGGATAATATATCCTGTAATAAAATTTTAAGTGTAAAATTTCAACAAATTCTATAGAGAAAGTGTCTTAGATAAAGTTAGGTTACATGCATTATAGTATCAACTGGATGTGTTACCCAAATATACAATTTAAATGTGAAACAACAGAATAGGAACCAAAATGGCTATACATTAGCATGGCATGAATTATATAGTTTTCAGATATACAGTATCTGTTGCACAATTTATAGATGGAGGCAGCAGGTCCATGAGTGCTTTGCTGGCATCCTACTCTTATGAGAACAGCCAATAATTATCTTAATATCTCCTGAAATGATCTACAAGTAATTGAAATTGATGACAGCTTGAGTGGTGCCAAACGACTTGGCAGAAAGTCAGAGTCTTCTCTGAACATGGCCATTTGTGCTGACCTGCTCTGTAACTCGATACAATGTAATTTGATGGATGAAGTCTAACGTCAGGAGTCTAGTCCAAAACTGGGAGTCATTGCTCTCTCAAACCATCAACATGATAAAAATATGGCTTTGAACTATGGAACGCATCACACGTGTTGAAAAGTCTTCATATTGATTTAGGCATTCACTAGTTTAACATGAGACCATCCAGTCTAGGACAACTGGCCTACATCAATGAGCCATGATATGTGCAGAGGGATCTCTGATGCTTGGCCATCCGGAGGCAATTACTTGCCCAACAGAAGACAGGGAATTAAAAGCAGAGACAAGGTTTTGCCCAGTGGCATTTCCCTATGGATTGATGGTTTCCAGAAACCTCATCCTGCATTCCATATCACTGTTTTAAAGGATCATTAGTCTCAGTTCTTGCCAGTTGTTACTATACTCAAGATAAGGCAATTCACTTGTCTTTAACTTGTCTCTTTGATATTCTTGACAATATATTATTTTCCTATGTCAATTTGATAGTCTTTACTACAGACAAAATAGAAATGGCCGTGGGGCTTGGATTCAACACATCTCTTCTTCCATCTAACCTCTTCCCTGATAATCACAGTGACCCTTTGGCGCATCCTCTTTCAGTACGTGTCATGTGGATCATGCTGAATCACATTACTTGGATCGCCCTGGATCACATCACATGGACAACACACTCTTCTACTTTGTTATTCTTTCCATTGGCATACAGAATGTTTTGTATTCAAGAATAATGCTTTATTTTTAGCTACTTGAAAATTATGTCAGTATGAAGAACATTTCGAACAGAAGCTAAGACCTTTTTATTTAGTTCTTCGACAATTTCATACATGTATAAAATGCATTCTGATTGATCTCTCCCCACCATACTCTCTTATCTCCCTCTTACTCTTAGGAGGACAAGGCCATCTGTGTGGCCACTGGATTAGGTCATTAGAGGGTACACAACTCAAAGTAATGACTCCCCTCCCCCCTCAATCTCTCAGTAGAAAACAGTTTAGCAGTGAGGGGTAGGGCTTCCTGGGTCCTGCCTCTATCCATGCATGGCTGTTGATGAGCCCATTTTTATGCATGCCCAGTGCTGACATTTTTTGAGTCATAGTTAACAATTGCTGTGTCTTACCCAGTAGATGGCAGCTCACAGTCTTTCTCTTTATCTTCTGGTTCTTAAGTTCTTTCTGTCCCACTTTAGTAAGGTTCTCTGAGCACTGGAAGGGATGGTATAAATGTCTTGTTTAGGGCTGAGAACTTATTCTCAGAATCTTGTGCATCCACAAGCCGAGTCACTGGAAAGAGATGCATCTCTGATTAAAGCTGAGAGTGGTAAGTGTCTATGGGTATAAACATATATATTTAGAAGGTGGTTCAACACTGTGTCAAGTTAGCTAGACAACAGAATTAAGTTCAGTCCAGGGACTATGACCTGCGCCACCATGGATTTTTAATAGGTTTTACAATATCAGATATGGATTCCCTCCCATGGAGTGGGCTTCAAGTCCAGAGAGCTGTTGGTTGCCCTCATAACAGTCATGCTGCTATTGCACAAGCTGGCATTATCTTACCTTGCAGGTTGGTATCAGTGTCTATAGGATTCACAGCTGGTTAAGACTGTTGTTTTTCTCACTCAGCAACCTACATAGCACCTTCTAGAACTATGAAAGGTAGCCAGCAGGGAGGAGGCTATAGAAAGTAACTCTTAAAAATCTACTCACTAATTTTACTTAACGACTAAAAAAATAATAAAGGAGAATCCATTATGAAACAAGCAGCAGGGTACATGCTGAAGACAAAGGAATGGATTACACATTCTTCCTACAAGAAAAGAGATGATAACCTTATGGGTCAGAAAGTGTGACTTCTTGATATGTAATTTCACTTGTGACTTTTAACCAGTCGGAAGGAGTATGAGTTTTCCAAAACCAAGGACACAGCTCAAAGAGACAGGAAATTATGTTCACTTATTTATGGCCTTCCCTGAAATCTTACTAAAATGGCAGATAAAAAACTTAAAAACCTATGTAAAAATAAAAAGGAAGGGTAAGTTCAAAGACTACAGCAGGCAAAAAATATGAAGCAACTGTTTTAATTCTGCAAAGCTGATGGGTGACTAACTTGCAAAACTATAGAAATCCTATATAAAGGCTATCGATGGGTGGTCCCCAAAGAACCAAGCTAATGTGTCCTCTAGATGTTTAAAGGGCCAAGAAGGATGCATCACGTATATCAGGATGCAAGACATAAATTTAAACTGAAAGAAGAAAGAATTATTGAAAGCCTTGACATATCAGCTAGACCATTCCATCCCTTATCCATCCCACACAGGTACTTTGTTTCTAATCCTTGAATGTGATTGGAATAAAAATTTTCTCTCAATGGATGTTAACTGAGACAAGTCCTAGCTGAAAATTAAAGTGGAGATGGCTGAAATGAGCCACACTGAGATTCTGTCTGGGAATCTCACCATAGTATGAGATTCTTCTACCATCCTCCCCTATTTTTTCCCTTGAAGGTTCTCTGCTAGGTGATTTCCCAGGCAAAGAGCTAGAAGATTGCTTCTTTATGGAAAAATGACTAGCCTGTGAGAAAAGCCCTACATGTTGAGTTTGGCATTAATGATAGGTTGTATTTGTTTGGGTTTTGCTGCTATAAAAATACCTTATGAATGCAACCTAGGAAAAAAAGGGTTTACTTTGGCTCCTGGTTTCAGAACACAATCCATCATGCCAGGGACATCATGCTGGCAGGACCCTAAGGCAGCTGTTCACCTTCATCTGCAGTCAGGAGGGATGAATGCTGGTGACCCCAGCCCACCTACGCTTAGGTGCTTTCTCACGTCAATTAAGTCAATCTAGAGCATTCCAGAAACATCCAGAGATTTGTCTCCAGAGGTAATTCTAGATCATGTCAAGGTATAATCAGTATGGACCATCACAGATGCCTAGATTTTTAAATTTGATCCCATTTTGACAGTCTTACCTGCTGTCATGATCTATCCTGCATATAGTTTCCACTCATAATTTTTGTGTTTTTAAATGTGAAGAGCTTAACAAATAGAACAAAAACCTTATGAGAAAACTCATAAAGAGTCAGAGGAAGGAAAAGTGAAAGAAGAAAGAAAAGGAAATAGATTAAAATCAGATGAAGCAGAAGCAATCGGAGCAGCAGGCTACAGCACATAGACACCCACAGTCACAGGTGTTTCTGGCTCCACAGCAAAATCAGAACCCTTCCAGGGATTATACTCATGATATAGAGAATAACCACAAAGAGAAGTCAGATTTAAAAAGAAGTTTTTGAAATGAAAACAAAATGCCAACTTAAATTTAAAAGAGGACTTGGAGATAAATATAGAAAAGACAGACAAGTTAAACATGGTAAACTCAGAAGATCCAGCACTTCACTAACATGAGTCCCAGAAGGAAAGAACTAAAAACAGAGATGGAAGGAAACTATCCAATTATACAAACATTTTAGAATCACCAGTTTGTAAAGCCTACAAGATTTCTAGCAAGAGACAGCAAGTACCCAACAAAGTATATTGCTTGAGTATTTCAGAGCATCAAAGCCAAGGTAAGAACATTTTTAAGACTCAAGGGTTCTGGGCTGGAGAGATGGCTCAGTGGTTAAGAGCACTGACTGCTCTTGCAGAGGACAGGGGTTCGATTCCCAGCACCCACATGGTGGTTAACAACCATCTGCAGCTCCAGTTCCAGGGGATCTGATGCCGTCTTCTGACCTCTGCGGGCACTGTATGACACAGGTGCTCTTACACACATGCAGGCAGTACACTCATACACATAAATGAAAATACTAAATAAAATGCTTTAAAAAATACTCAAAGGTTCTAAAAAATTAAAAATGATGCATGGGAATTAGGAGTTATTCGGGCATTGTAGTAAGTCTAGATCCAGACCAAGGACTGGACAACTGGTGCCGTTCATAATGCTGACAGTCATAATGCCAGCACCATAATCTTTGTTGTTCCGAAAGATCAGAATCTCTGATGTCTCCATCATGAACATCACAATCCTAACAAATTACAATCCCAAATGCCTAATGCTGAAAACTCAGGAATCGAAAAATAGAATTCCATGGACAGAGGAAAGTCAGTAAGAGGGGTAGAAAGCCAAATTCTGGGGGAGGGATTGGCTGAGGCATATGGTGATGATGAAAAACAAGGCAGCATTTCCCCAGTTGGCTTTCTTTCTAGCTGAAATAATGCCAGGAGTTTTAATGAAGTAAGGCCACGTTTGTCTAAAGAAGCCAATGAGGTTACAGTCTAGCTAAAAAAATATGCGTGGTAGGAAGAGAAGACACACCATGGTGTGTTACTGTATTGTTTCCACCAAGTTTGTGAACTGTAATGAGTTCATGTGTATTTCCAAGTACCAGAAAAGATGGAAAAAGCAGATAAAAACATTACAAGGAAACTACTAAAGGTATGGGGGAAAGGAAAGAGAAAGGAGGGAGAAAAATCGGGATCATTCAACTGGGAGTCCGTATAAGTGTACATGACGTCATAAAAGACTTTAAAAAGAACAGCAGGTAGAACACAGAGGGAACATATTTGTCCATGTTCTCTAAGGACGGTCTTGCTCCAAAAGAAAAGAAAAAGAAAAGAAAGGAAAAAAGAAACCCGCCGTTTAGTTATCTTAATGCAAAACTTCAAAGTATAAAGACTGGGAAAGTTGGCCATCTCTTACAGACTGCTTCCCTACAGTTTCCCATTATCTAGTCTACGATATGCTTCCGTACAGTTTTCTTCTGTTTATCACTCTTCCTTTCTTCTGTGTTCTCCCCAAGTACTATAGATTATCTATTGTGCTTGTCCTGGGGCCCTCCGGGAGGGGGTAGAGTCTGCACGGAGTCACGACACAGACTCTGGGAGTCAGGTGAGAAGCAGGCAGTGCGAGCAGCTGCAGACTCGTTTATTGAGGATATGGGGCTCCCTTATATCCCCCCTCCTGGTGTCCCATTGGTCCATCCATAGGTCGTGTCTGTTCCTCATTGGCTGTCTGTATCAGGCCATTTTCAGGCCAGCCATCTCTATGTCTTTTGGCAGAACACAGGTTTGACTCAGCTGGATGTTTTTGGCGTGTTTGCAGCATGCATGTGCTGGTTGTTCAGGCCGCACTTCCTCCTACAATTATCAGCATTATTTGTTTTTGTTCATCTTTATATAAGTTTCAATAATAGAGTCATGAATTGTGTCAACATTTTAAAGAATTTCTTTCATTTTAGACTTTTTCTTTAAAAAAATTTTAATTGAATTTTTGTGCATTTCATGCAATACGTCTTGGTCATATTTAGACCCCCTCCCATATCTTCCCCCACATACTAGTCCCCACTGGATTTGGTGCATTCTGTCACATATATTAAGGCCTATCAAGTCAAGTTTGTGTCTTAAGATGTCCCTCAGTGTGAGCTCATCTACTGGAGCCTGGTCAGCCTATCTAGCACCTTTAAAGAAGATCAACTCTCCCTCACCCAGCAGTGATTGGTTCCCAATAGTTCCTCAGCTAAGGCTGGCGCTTCTTACCCATATCCCCCCACTTCTATGCTGAGTTTTTGTCTTGTTTGAGTTTGCATGGATTGGCTCCATGAAAGTGTTTGTTATAATGCTGACTTTGGATTCAGACACTGTGTGTGTGTTAAAACATTGAAATTTTCTCAGTAAATGAATATGTACCATTTTTGCACATGTTCATTTGTGAAAGGTAAATTTCTCAAGACCTCGGTTTTTTTGAGTAACTACACTTGAGGTAGTGGCCTTGGGCAATTTTTGATGTGTCTTGTCCAAAGAGTTTATCCATCATAGCATTTCAGATGACTGTATTTATAAAGCTGGGTACAATTGTCAGTCATTGTTACCCATGTTTGTATATTTCACTTTTAGACCGAGTTCTCCATGAGTAAGGTTTGTTTGCTCGTAACTGTCACATCCATGTAACTCTTGTTACTGTACCTGCTTATGATTGCAAAAGCATGCATTACCTTTGCCTATGTTGTTGTGAAAAGAGGCCTAGGAGACATTCTGTCAGGTTTTTCTACGCATGTTAACTAAAATCACCTTTAAAATTTAAATAAATATCTTTTCAGAATCATCTTTTTGGGAATTTGAACTTTTTGAGTTTGGGGTTTTAGGGATGTTACATTTTAGGAATTTCTATCTTTTGAGATAACTATACTAGTTGGGATTGTAGTCCAAGTCCATGGGAAATGATGGCCAGCTTTTGTTCATCAAATTTTACTGAAGCATGGCCATATCCACTTGTTTACAAATCCTCACCCCATCTCTGAGCTCCCTTAACAGAGCTGGATGTGGAAAGGAAGATCAGATGACACCCAGAGCCTGAAACCTTGATATTTGGCTCTTAAAAGAATAACCATCATCCCACAAACAAGAGGAACAATGCCAAATTATGAGAAAACATGACTTAGACCTGATAATCCGTTACTAGCTATGCTAAAAATTGATTATAAACGTAAAGTGACATTTACAGAAATGTAAAGTCTTGAAGGTTTTTGCCTTCTAAATATCCTTGTTTTCCAGATTTGCAGGGAAATTAATAAAAATAAATTTTAGGGTGAAATTTGTAGGACAAACAGTACAATCTGAAGTAAGCCAATGGAGGGTTTAGAAAAGATCACCTTTGAAGAAATAATATTGCTAGAACACCTAATGTACAGAAAGGTTGGAGTATTTTGGATGATTTTGTTTTAATTATACATAGAATACATTTTAAAGCATAATATAAGGCAGTATACCTGCAAGGCAAGCAGTTTTACAAGAAAAGAAATCATGACAGTATACTTAGTGGGTTAATTGTGAACAATACTCAGATGATCATAATAACATAACTACTGAATATTAATATAATCATAAAACATGATATAAGCACATTCAAAAGATGAGGATGGGGAAAGTATGTACACATATGTGTTCTTATTTATTTTTGCAGAACAGAGGGAGCTAATCTCATTCCATGTGAGAATTAATTACTAGTTTAATACATTATTTAAAATATGATGTAAATACAAGCTAGAGAGGTGTCTCCATTAGCAAAATATCTGCCACATAATCACGAGGACCTAATCACCACATAAAAGCAGGACAAGATGGTGTGGCTGTGGCGATAAATGGGGAGGTTGGAGGAAGGCTCGTTGATCTCTGGGGTTCATTTGCTGGGTAATTTAGCCCTATTGATGAATTCCGGAATGAGTGGGATACCCTGTTTCAAAACATATAAGGCAGATAATCATCAAAGAAGACATCTGACATTGACTTCTGGCTCCCACTGGAATGTTTACACATGTGCACAGGCATACACATACATGAACATGTATATACATGCATACACATAGATGGAGTATGATGTAACACCCTAAAAAATCTGGAGGTGGTGAATGTAGTTGCTCTTTATGAGTGTTGGTTGTTGGGAGGAAAGTCAGGAGTGGAGAGAAATGACAAGATGATGGTTTCTACTATGAATCTTGTCTGGCATATCGTATGCTTTAAAAAAGTATGGACCTCTAATATTTACATGCAATTAAAATTAAATTTTAATAAAAATGGAAAACGTTGACATTTAATTATTTGAGGTGTTTGAAAATTTTTAATTAGCCAGGATTTTTGTACAAATGACAAAAGTTCATTGATGATTAAACTTTTTCTGAATAGTTACCATTGGCAGATCAAAAATCTCACCAACTTTGATTGCACATTGCTGTCTGAGAACAAAAGAACAGATCTGACTCACTGAGAATTACAGAATGGTTCGCCTTCCTAGAAATAGGTCAAATATTCAAGGGAATAGTGGCAGAAATACAATTCCTTTCTAGCATTCCCAGAAAGATACAATAGAGAGTCACTGCAAAGATTTTTAGAATGTAAAACTGATTTTAAAACAAATGGTTTAATGACAGAACAACTAATAAATTATAATTGTAAAAGATAAGACTCTAAAAAAAATGATAAGGAAAAAAACTCTTTGTCTGGAAGATTAGCCTGTCCTGCAACTTGGGAATTTCAACCGTATTCTTAGAGAGAGGACTGCATGTGCATAGAGGGCCACATCAGGGGCTGCATTGATCACGCAGAATCATGAATACAGCTCCACTGTGATCATCTTTATAATACAATGAATAAATCATGGAGTTTCTGTTACATAACTTTACAAAAATTGTTTGTCTCAAGTATTGTTGAGATACTAACCCCCAAATTTCACTAACTTTCTCACTCAAACTGGTAGAAACATAATACTCTTAGAAAAAGTTAGAAATATAATTTAGCTGGATACCAAAGAAAGTGGAAATGTATGCAAAATTTTCTGAAAATATAAAAAAATTACAAGTACAATGCAATTCTCAAGACTTTCTGTTCCCAAGTCTGAGAAAATGTGAAGAATAAAATATAGCTGTAAAATAAGAGAGCTGCAGCAAAGGCGGCTATTTTGGAATCTGGTTGTTATGGTTCCTAAGATGTAGAATTGTGTTCTTGATTTTCTTTAATTGAAGATTATTTTTGTAAAGTAGATGTGGTCTAACTGACATTTGGTATTCTTGAGTTTCTCAATAAACTGGAGATGAAGCTCTCACATTAAAAATATGTTCCTATTTATGGTTTGAGCTTCTCCATCATATTTCCAAATAGTCTCTTACCATAACAAGCATGATGGAAAGATATGAAATTTCAAGGGTACAGCCAATCTGTCTCCTTTTTTTGTCTTAAAATTTATTTTAGAATCTCCATTCACAATAATTTAATGTGAACTAGTCCCTCCAGGAGATTTTGGGGGATGACATAATGCAGGGTATTTGGATCCTGAAGAGAAAAGAAAACACAGCAAATGTCACTACAACCCCTCCATTCCTGTGGCTGCCTGCACACCCTCTTCCCAGAATATCCAGTACAGCATTGCACATTCTGTGCACCAGAGCTGCAGGGCTCCATTTGCTGCATGGGATGATGGAGTGTGGAGGCATTATATATATTAATGGGCAACAACTAATGATTTGGACCCATTTTTGGAAAATTGGTAGGAGTATGAGGGAAGTAGTGACAGGAAGTTCTAGAAGTAAAATGTAAGTGAATGTCTCAAACTAATTCTCCAAATACTTAACTTGAAATTCATTGAACTCTAAGTGGGTAGTCTGTCAGCGAGACTCTGTCACTGTGACAAATCCCTGAGGGAAACAATATTGAAAATGAATGACTTGCTTTAGCTCACAGTTTACAGACATTTGTGGTTGGCTGGCTTTGTGCTGTGGGATTAGGGAGAGGCTGAACATCACAGCCTGGAGCATGTTGTAAGACTCAGAAACTCACCTCAAGACAGGAGGCAGAGTCAGGAAAGGGCCAAGAACAAGATATATCTTTTCAATGTAAGTCCCCAGTGTCCCACTTCCTCCAACGAGACTCCATGTTCCACAGCTCCACCACCTCCCAAGTCCATCTAGTTTGAATCCATCTGTGGATTAGACCTTCATTAGTTCACAGTACCTCCCCAAAACCCTGCCTCTGACCACCACTTGCATCAGAGACCAACCCTTCAATACATGAGCATTTATGGAGACTTCCTTCATAGCCAAACCATCACAGACAGGAGGCTTATTGCTGCAGTCAGCCATTTACCACCATTTTAGTGTTATTCCAGTGAGTTCATGGAGTGGTTTGGTGGAAGAACATATTCTCATGAAAGCTAACTAAGTCTATTACCACTTTTGAGAGTCCACTGCCAGAAAGTAGCTACTAAGCTAGGAATTAATATGCTTATATACCCCTGTGACCATACAGCCCTCTGATAGCAAACTGATTACACAGGAACTGGTTGAAGCTTATACTGACTCAATAGGTATCTGTTCTGACTTTCTGTGTTCACATTCTGTTCTGTATATTGGCAAAATCCCTTATATTGTGTTGTGATATCACCTATATCATTACTTGTGATCAAAGACTTTGATTGAAGCTGAGGAAGTAAAGCAAGGGGCTGGAGAGATAGCTCAGCAGTTAAGAATACTTGCTCTTCTTCCAGAGGACCCAGGTTTGGTCCTCAGCACCAAAACAGTGGCTCAAAACAGGCTCTAACTCCAGTTCCAGGGGATCCAACAATCTCTTCTAACCTCTGCAGGAACACAGTTCACATGTGGCACACATATGTACATGCTGGCATAACATTCATAAGGTATAAATAAATCTTAAAAAGAGAAGCAAAGCAACAAACTAGTTGAATTGTGGGGATTAAAAAAATGATTGGCCCAATTTCTAATGATTTAGTTGTGGTTCTATTGGCAAACATTATCTTACGAGATATGCTGTTTTCCTAATAGAAAGTAAGAATTAAGGACTCAAGGTGAAGCTGGAGAGGGCTGGGGTTTGCTTGCCATGATTGGTGCCACTGAAGTTTTAATTTTGTTTCCACTGAGGACTGCTCCACCAGGGCCACAGCCTTGGGCTCACTGCCTTGGAAGTTTGGACTATACCACCTAGTAATTTTGGCTTTTTCTGTGCTGTGAGAGAAATTGTGAAAAATAAAATCATCACATCAGTTGTGGTATTAGGTTTGTTTAAGAGATGATTTGGGGATTTTTCTCCACCATGGTGTTACAATTTGAGTGTCCCCCACAAGCTCACATGTCGAAAACTTGGTTCCTAGCTAGCGGTGATATTTTGGGAAACTCTAGGAGAGTCTAAGCAAATACTAGTATGTTTGTAACATAGATTCTAGCTAGAGGAAATATGTGCTAGTGGTCATGGCACTGAAGGTTGTATTTAGTCCTGAGGTCTTGCCTTCACTTTCCTCTTACTTCTGTTGTGAACAGTCACCTCTGTCACATGTTCCTATTGAGATGTTCTACTGTGGTGTGTGTGTGTGTGTGTGTGTGTGTGTGTGTGTGTGTGTGTGTATAATTCACTATGGACTGAGCTTCCTGAAACCAAGAGCCAAAATAAATCCTTTCTTAATTGTTTTTTTTTAGGTATTTTGACAACAGAAACACAAATGTAACTAATTAGTCAGGGCCAAAGAAATGAACGGAAGATTGGGAGACCCAACTTGGTTCAATATAGCTATAGACCAGAGTGGTAAGGCTACTACAGTTCTATGAACACAGGAACATCAAGCACTCAGGTCTCTCAAAGTATAGGCATTGCAGGACATATTCTCGCTACTATTTGAGATGCTGGCCAAGTCCATGTGAACCTACAGTGGGTAGAAGAGGAAAGAAATAAAGGCAATCTCACAGCAAGTAGCAGAAATGGTAACATTAAGCTTTACCACAATTTTATTCTTTGTGTGTTATGTACAAAATGTACACTTTAAATGAGTATCTATTTGTCCCCATTCTTCTGCCTTTTTATAAATGGTAGCAATAAAATTTTCCACTTACTTTCTAGGCTGTGGAATATTGAATGAGAGCGTGAAGAAACTAGAAGAAAAATAATTGAAATGGACTTGGATTTAGATGAACTTTGTTTTTCTCCTGCTAATAGGGGTGCAAATCTTAGAAGGAAGTCTGAGTGTACCTGACTAGAACCTGACTTGGGCTTCTGTGGGTGCTTCTGAATACCTGGATCTGAAGCCATCAGTTGCCTCCAAAATAAAACCTGAGAGAACCTGAAGCCTGTACCAACCAGCTTTATATAACCAATAAGGAAAGGACCTAGGCACCCTAATAATACAAACAGAAGCATACTTCAACTTAATTCTCATATCTGAATCATAAACACCAAAAGAAATTCACATTCCAAAATCACAATGAAAGAATAATAAAATGGAAAGCCAAAACACTATGTCCCACCAAACTCCACCAGTCCTTTAGAAGAGTTTTACAAGGAGAATTCCCTAGAGATAACCCAGGACACTGAATTTGAAAGAATAATAAATGTGATCAAGGAATTCAACAAATTTAAAGAACACATGAACAAACAAAGAACTCAGAGAAGATAGGGATAAACTTCTGAATAAATTCACAAAAGAGATACATACATTGAAGAAAACTCAGGCAGAAATGAAGAAGGAAGTGCAGAACTCAATAAGCCAACTTGAAACAACAGGGGAAAGCCTCACCACTAGAATGAATGAAATGGAAAACAGAATATCAACATTGGAGGATAGTGTTGAAGAATTGGACCACTCAAGCAAAGATTATGGAAAATTAATAAAAACACAGGAATGGAATATGCAAGAGCTGTGGGACACCATGAAAGACCAAATCTACAGATCATAGGAGTAGAGGAAAGAGAAGAATTTCAGGTTAATGGTGTTGATCAGATCTTAAACAGGAATGTAGAAGAGAATTTCCTGAAATTAAGGAAAGACATCCCCATACAAATACAGGAAGGACCTAGAACACCAAATAGACAGGCTCAGAAAAGAAACTCCCAACGACATATCAGAGTAAAAACATTAAGAAGAAAGAGAGAAAGCTGAAAGCAGAAAAAGAAAAAAGAAAAACCACATACAAAGGAAAGCCCCTCAGAATTCAGTTGACTTATCAATGCAAACTATGAAAGCCAGAAGAGTCTGGACCAAGGTATTTCCAGTTCTACAATAATAGATGCCAGCCCAGAACACTTTACACAGCAAACATGTCTATTATAGTTGAGGGAGAAAGAAAAATCTTCCATGACATGAATAGCATGAAAGAATACATGTCTACAAAAACAGCCCTTCAAAGACTACTTGAAGCAATACAGGTGCGATGAAAGAAAATAAATAAAAGGATAATTGAGGAAACACAAAATTAGAGAGCACAAACAAAATCAAAATGATGGCAACCAATACACAGCTTTCCATACCAATCTTAAATATCAATGGGCTCAACTCCCAGTCAAAAAGACACAGGCTAAGTGAATGATTAAGAAACAAAATCCATCTCTTTGCTGTCTGCAAGAAACACATCTCACCTTCAAGGACAGGTACTACCTTAAGGTCAAAGGATGGAAAAGAATATTCCAAGCAAATGGCACTAAGAAACAAGCAGGGGTGGCAATTCTAATATCTGACAAAATAGACTTCAAAGTAAAACTAATCAGAAGAGATAAGGAGGGTCCCTTCATTCTGATCAAAGGAACAGTTAACCAGGAAGATATTACAATTCTTAACATATAGTCACCAAACTCTGGTGCCCCCAAATTCATAAAAATGACACTACAGGACTTTAAGGCACAGATTAACCCCAACTCAGTAATAGCAGAGGACTTCAATACCCAACTGTCTCCATTAGACAAATCAACTGGACAAAGAATAAACAGAGCGACATCTGAATTAAATGATACCACACATCAAATGGATCTAACAGGCATCTTTCAAACATTCCACACAAACACCAAAGAATACACTTTCTACTCAGCACCCCATGGAAGTTTTTCAAAACCTGACCACATACTAGGCCACAAAACAAATCTCGACAAATACAAAATAATTGAAATAATTCCATGAATTCTATCAGGTGGACCACAATACAAGAAACCTCAAAATCAACACTGGACAAAGCCCTAGTCATTACAGGAACTCATGGATAATGAAAATGTGGTATATTTACACAACTGAGTTCTACTCAGCGGTAAAGAAAGATGAAATCATGAAATTTACAGGTAAATGGATGGATCTAGAAACTGTTATACTAAGTGAAGTAACAGACTCAGAAAAACAAACTATGTATGTTATCCCTCATATGTAGATCCTAGCACCAAATCCTTTTAAATTCCAGGTCTTTTTAATAAGATGATGCTATACAGCCGTCCCTTCTGCATGAAATAACTACCATCATCATGGCTTCAGCTGTGCCTGATCTCTAAATGTTGTCACAGTTAGGCTTGTTGATGATTGTGTTCCTCCATTAAAGGAGGGCCAAGCAGGGTCATTGTACCCTCACCGGAGTATCCAGCCACTCTTCCTGGGCAACTGTATGTAATCTGGCCCTAATCATACATGGTCTCCTGGATTTGGGCAGGACTAAAGTATACAATCTGTGGAAGCTAGGAAGAGAAGCCATGACCCATGCTGGACAAAAGCTTTCCAATGTGCATACCCTCAGCTCATACATACACCTCAGTAACCCCTCAGTTATCTTGGTAAGTAAGCTCAGTAAATTCATTGGTTCCCCAGTAAAGCTTTACTCAAACATTGGCTTGACACTAGATCCTTAAAAGTCAATAAGCATTCCTTAGCATCCCCAGGAAAAGAATCTCATAACAGATGGAAATTTTATTTGTTAATGCTATTATGGCTAATACATTATTAAAAAAAATTAAAAGGATATGAGGATGGAGATATTTTCAAAAAGGAAAAAAATGAGAAAGCCTAAGTAAGTTGATGAAGGTCTGTGTAGGTTTGTTATGCTATATAAAGAATGAGACAAAAATAATATACACATAATCTTAAATTTTCTAAGGTCATAGTTTAGTCAATTAGTTTAAGGAACAAAATATATATATCTAGTCAAGCTTTATTGGAGAATATTTGTTTCTTTATCCAAGCTTTATCCACATACTACATGGTAATTAAAAGCACCAGACTGGTGGAACTAACCTTATTGAATGTTTAACAGCTGTACTTTGAGGCCTATACTAATCTAGTCAGAAGGACTTAAAGGACAGTTTTTTGCCCCTTGCCCTCCAAGGTTGACTAAGTTCCAGGGGACTGTCGAACATCTCTCAAAGTGTCTTGTAACTCTGGTGAGTCACCTGTCCTCTTATTCAGGGAAGCCATGGAGACTGCCCAAGAATGGATTTGAACCAGTGTCCAGTCTAAAAAGAAGACAGTCAACTCAGAGGAAACATGCTTCCAAATGAAGCCAGACACGGTTGAGCAGGACCTTTGACTTATCTTCGCATAAATGGAACTGGTAAAAGAAAGGAGCCAGGAGCTCCTCCCAAGCCCAGGTGACCCCCGAGGAACAGATCCTCAAATGACCTTAAGTGTAAAAATAAATTTATTTATTTGGGCCAACTGTATGGTCTTAAACACCCAGAAGTTAAGTATAACCAAACAGTAAAGTCATCAATATATTTCTTTAAGAGTTCAAAGGATTACATTTCCCAGACAGTAGACCCAAGTCTATACAAAAAGTTATTCAGATATTTATTTCTCATTGATGATTTTGTTCCTAATCAGAAAGTGTTGCTCAGATGTAAGACTTCAAATCTTGCTCTGCAATACTGTAGTGCTCACCTGTAGCTAAGGGAGACAGCCCGCTATTGTTCTAAAATGATGGCCAAGTTTGTTTTCTCCCCCTGTCTAGAATCCTTTGAGAGGGACCTAACACTGATTCTAACGACTCAAACAGCTATCAAAATGCCTGAAAGCAAATCCTGAATCCATCACTCTCAAGTCCAGTCTTAGCAGACAAAAGAAAAATGAGGAGGAACCCAATAGAGGGATGCTTTTGAAAGCTCCCGTCAAGAACCTGTTCTGACTTTTTTCTAGTTCCCTTGTCTGGAACTTGTAATGCTAATTACTCTTGCCTTTACTTCTTCACATCTCCTAGTCACTAGTCAAAGACTTTCTTTGCCCCCTACAGATAGAATTATACAATTTGGGAGTCTTTTAGCTAAGGGAGACAACCCATTATTGTTCTAAATTGGTATCCAAAGTGTTTTCTACCCCTATCTCAAAGGCTTTGAGAGGGAACTGATACTGATTCTAACCATTCCAACAGCTATCAAAATGCCTGAAAGCAAATCCTGAATCCATCACTCTAGAGTTCAGCCTTGGAAAAATGAGGAGGAACCCAATAGAGGGATGCTTTTGGAAGCTCTTGTAAAGAAATTCCAATGGACTCTCTCTCACATGAACATTTGAAATTTGCCCTGTTCTGATTTCTTTCTAGTTCCCTAGAACTAGAAGTTGTAATGCTAACTACTCTTGCCTTTACTTCTCCTTCACATCTCCTATTCACCAGTCAAGGACTTTCTTTTCCCCCATACAGATAAGAGTTATGCAATTTGGGAGTCTTATGCAATTTGGGGAGACCAACTAAAGGGGTACTCCAATTGCCTCACGCTGAGTCCCTGTTCAGCATGGAAGAAGCCATAGTGGTCCGTGTCCCTATTCCCTATTGGCAATTTGGGTAACCTCTTCAGAGGATGGTGTGATAAGAATAGGAGGTAGGAATTGGTTAGGCAGTTAGTGTGAAACGACCCAAAAGAAATGTAGCCAATTTCTGGGCTAAAAGCAAATGTCCTTGGGCCTCTTAGCAACATATTCTGTTCCAAAGGCCAAAAATGTCAGAAGTATTTGGGAGCTTTTATCTAATCCTTAGAAGATTTTATGGTTACCTCTTCAGAGGGGGAATGTTAGAGTGGCCTAAAGCCCCATAAAAAAAAAAAAAAGAAAAAGAGAAAAGAATACATGAAGTTATCAGAAAAAAATGATGGGGAGATATGGGAGGAGTTGGAGGGAAGGAGTGGGTATGGATTTGATCAAAACACCTTATATGCGTGTATGAAATTCTCAATAAATTATTTTTTAGAAAAAGAAAAAAATGCTCTGACCAAAGCAACTAAGGGGAGAAGAGGTTTGTTTGGGTCAAAACTCCAGTTCATAGTCCACAGTTGCCAAGGAAGTCCGAGTGGCAGGGGCTTCAAGTAGCTATTTACCTTACATCCCCTTAGCAAGAGCACAGAACTATGACTGAATGTGTACATGTGTATTTAGTTTACTCTCTCCTTTCTACTCAGTCCAGAGCTGCTCACATTTAGGGCTGGTCTTCCCACTACAATTAATCCAACTCAGAAAATCCCACAGCAGCATGCCCACAGAGCAATCTGGTCTAGACAGGTCCTTTGATTCTACATTGTGTCAAGTCAACAATCAAAACTAACTATCACAATAATGCTAACTTTTACAATCATATAAAGTGAAACCATAGTAGGGGAGTAACTACTGTATTGCAATTATTTATTGATACAAAGTGAAAAGATATAGTCATTCAGGCTGATATATAAAATATTAATTGATATGAATTGTTTAGAGGATACGGAACAATAATAAAATATAAATAGTAGGGAAGGAATAGATTTCTGGTAACACGTTCTAACTCCTGTCTCTACCGAATGTGTTAGAAGTTGAAGATTACTTTCAAGAAAGCTGTAACAGGGGTCATGGGGTTTGTAGACAGACCAATATCAATGGGTGAAGGATGGAGAATTCTTTGAAGGATTTAAGGATAATTTCTACAAAGAATGATGGCCTGGAAAAAATAAAGGGTCACATTTGAAAGAATTTCACCTAGTTTTGTTATCTTTTAAAAAATATTTTATTATTTTAATTTTATGCTTATGTTAGTCTTGTTATCTTAGAGTACTTTTACTGAAACTTTTTGTATTTCATACAGAACGTCCTAATCAATCTTAATCATCTTTATACCCCATTCCCCACTGGCACCCTCCCATAGCCCACCCCCCCAAATGGAATTCATATATTGTGTCATTTGTCTTAAGGCCTACTGTGTCAAGTTAGTGTCCCAGACATCCCTCAGTGCAACTGAGGTCTAGTCATCCTATCTAGAGTTTCTCGATTTAGGAAGATCAACTTTTCTTCACCCAGCAGTAATCAGTGGCCAATATTTCTTCAGCTAAGATTGGGGTCAGCTGTCCATTTCCCCAGTTTTATGCTGGGTTTTTGTCTGAGTTTGCATGGGTCCTGTGCATGCCCACATCATTGTTGTAGGTTCATATGCGCAGGGCCCCAGGAGGTTAGGAGTCTGTTTCCACATGGTCATGCACTCCTTCCTGGCCCTTACAGTCTTTCTGCCCCCTCTTCCACAATGGTCCCTGACCCCTGGGTCAGTGTAGTTTAATATAGGAGTCCTGTCCAAGGACCAGCATTCTGTAGACTTTGGCCATTTATGACCTTTTGCATTCTTGGTCCTCTGTTACATGAGGCTTCATTAATGAGAGTTAAGAGATCATTGTTGTCTTCTTTACCCCTGTTCTATGCTCCATGAGCCTTAGGTGTAGAGGTTGCATTGCAGGTGTGCTACTTAGGCTTGGGAAATTCTTAGACAATGTCTATGTGTGACCAGTTGTAGTACTCTGTGATAGTCTCTGGTGCAAAGGAAGCTTCTTTGATGACTGGTGACTGGGATATTTGTCTGTAAATACAAGGATACGTATTTTGCACACAGTAAGAAATTACATTAGTTTAAGGATGTGACAGTTTAGGGGTTTTTGTCTAGGACCTATGACCTCTCCAACCATGTGTATTTGACTATGTTTACAGTATCACACATGAGTTTTCTCCCACTAAGTGGGCTTTTAGTCCAATTAGGAACGGTTGAGTGTCCCCAAGACAAAAGTGCCACTAGTGCACCAATGTCATATGCAGGTCGTTGATGTAGTTATTTGATTTGAAGCTTGTATTGGACCACTGATTGATGTTCTCCCTTGGTAGCTTCATAGTGCTCTACAAAGCTATGAGAGCTAGCCTTCAGAGGAAGCAGCTTCCAGATCAGTTCCAGCTTCATTGCTCCAAATCCTGTGTCTGAAGTATGTTCTGTCTTCGGCAGTAGGGTCTTCAAGTTCCAGGAGGCAATCAAGGGCTATGGCAATAACCTGTGTAATTTTGGGAGTCTATTGGCCCACCCTGGCCAATAACTCATGGAAGGTTTTTCCTGTCTGGCACTGTTTCTTGTTATGTAGACTTAGCTATATACATGGACTCATAGAGAGATACTGTATCTGTACTTTGTTATTAGGTTGTTGAACTAAAATGATTTCCTTTGGTTTTTTATACTAGCTAGGCATTATTTATTTTGCCTCTCTTTCCCTGTCTAATTCTTCCACCATGACTTCCCTATATAAAGTTCCCCCTTTCCTCCATTTCTCCTTTAATACCCCATAATCCCTCCTCTCTTGAGCTTCTTCTTTTCCTTCATCCCCAAAGTTCCTTGTATAACTCTCCCTCCACCCTCCTATTTAAATAGCCCCATTTTATCCATTTCTCCTTAGCAGCACCTGTCTTCTGCTGTTCTTCTCTCTCAGGCTCTTTCTTTCCCTTTTCCTCCTTGGTTCCTTTTCATTATCCTGGATCCTGCAGTTATATCAGGATACATAATCACATAAGGATTTGGTACTAGGATCCACATATGAGGGAGAATATATGTCATTTTTCAGGGTCTGTGTTACTTCACTTAGTATAGCAGTTTCTAGTTCCATCCATTTACCTGCAAATTTCATGATTTCATCTTTCTTCACCATTGAATAGAACTCCATCATGTAAATGTACCATATTTTCATTATCCAATCATCAGTTGAGGGACACTTAGGTTACTTCCACCTCTTAGCTATTGTGAAAAGAGAAGCAACAAACATGGATGTACAAGTGTCTCTGCAATGGGATAAGTCCTTTGGGTATATGCCAAGGAGTGGTATAACCAGGTTCAATGGTAGGCTTATTTTTTATTTTGAGAGTTCTCCATACTGCTTCCAACAGGGTTGCATGAGTTTGCACTCCCACCAAGAGTGAATGAGCGTTCCCTTTTCTCCACATCCTTTCCAGCATTTGGTATCATTTGTTCTCTTGTTCTTAGCCAGTCTGTGGTAAAATGAAATCTTAAAGTGGTCTTAATTTGCATTTTCCTAATTACTAATGATGTTGAATACCTTTTGAGATGTTTCTTAGCCATCTTTATTTCTTCTTTTGAGAAGTCTCTGTTTAGATCCTTAACCCTTATTTTAATTGGGTCACTTACTTTCTTGATTCTTTGTTTTTGAGTTCTTTATGTATTCTGTCTGTTAAACCCATCAGATGTGTCACTGGTGAAGATTTTTTCCTGCTCTGTGGACTTTCTTCTCACTTCATTGGTTGTTTCCTTTAATGTACAGAAGCTTTTAGTTTAATGAGATCCTACTTGTTGATTCTTGACCTTAATTTCTGAGTAATTAATGTCCAATAAAGTCTGACATGTTGAAAATGTTCTTTGATAGCTTGTGTAAGAATCAAGGAAGTATACAAGTGTACTGACAATTTATGAAGCACCACAGAGTAGCATTGACGCCATGATTATTAGCGCCCTGGCTGCTGTCATTTAGATCCAGTCATAATGATTAATATAATTTTCAAATTATTACTTCCAAATTCTTAGGTAAAAAAGGATGCCATAAGTTATTAACCTAATCTAAACACATCCTTTTTACTAGAGTGTTAAAAACCTAGTAACAGGAAAAAAACATTAAATTTATTAAAAAAATTATTGAATTGAATTTATGGGTTTTACTGTTTTTTCCCCTTAATTTAGCTTAATGTAGCCCACATAGGCCTCCAAATTGATATATAGACCAGACTTCTCCCAAACTAGAGATCTTACCACTTCAGCCTCCTGAATACTTGGATTACAGGTGTGTGCCACATGTTTGGTTCTGTTTTTTCATTAAAAAACTCATTTTGATGCTTTTGCCTACTGGTTTCCTATGAATGATGGTTCTGATGGTGTGATGGGAAGGCTAATGTGCAAACCACAAAGCCTGAGGTCAAAGGTCACATTTATACTGAGTGCTCTCATCCATAGTTTCCTTCACATTTATAAGGAGAATAACAGTATCTACCTATAGAGTCTCTACGGTCATTAACTGAGACATTTTTCAATGAACATATTTGGAAAATGTAACTGAGCATTTGTGGTGCTTTGAATGAGAATGTCTCCCATAGGTGCAACGATTACAAACAGAACTAACAAGGATGTCAATAGTGAAAATAAAGAGTTTGTTAATGTGAGGCTAGAGATGTCTCAGCAGTTAAGAGTCTGGTATGTTATTGCAGAGCAATTTCTGGAATTCATGTCAGGAGGTGCACAAACACCTGCAACTCCAGATCCAGGGGGTCCAATACCTCTGCCCTCCACAGGCACCTGCATTCACATGCACATGCCAACACATAGACACACACAAGTACAAATAATTAAAAATAATAACAATAAAGAAATTTTTAATGGACATTTTCAAGTAGGTAGGTCAGCTAAGAATGTGGTGCTCAAAGTGGAGCTTTATGCTCAAATATAAATTTGGGAATTTTCAGCATTTAGAAATTTTCTTAAGCTATTAAAAATCTTGAGGTAATCTAACAAGAAAATACATTAAAAATCATAAGTAATCCAGGTGTGATCCACGGGAAACTCATGTATTAAATGACTGGGTACAAAATAAGATAAAAATCGTTATGAGTGACTGGGTGCTCAAAAAGGCAGGTGAAGAAATTGAAAACTATTAAATCATAGGACAAGAATAGGAAAGATACTGCCTAGTGGACATCATGGTGCAAGAAACGCACTCCTGGGATTTAGTAACATCGAGGACATTGGTGATGCAAGAAGAGCAGTGTTAGTATTGTGAGACGGACAGGTTGCTATAGGAGTGAAGAAAGTGTTTGCTAAAGGAGTGAAGGGAGTGTTTGCTAAAGGACTGAACAGAGTGGTTGCTTAAGGACTGAACAGAGTGGTTGCTAGAGGAGTGAATGGTAGCTGCAAAGCATTAAGATTGCTGGTGTCACAAAACATTAGTGAGAGCCAATAGATCCAAGATGTGTATGTAAGATTGGAACTATGAAAGTTAAGAACTAAAATTGTCACATCTAAAAATAATCACACATTTCGTTCTCACTTTTTTTCAAGTCAAATCCCAGACACCATATTTTAAATAGACATGATCATTATAATTTTTAAAATATCAACATAAAATTATATTGGTTGTGTCTTTTTAAAATATGATTTGTAGGATTTAATTTGAAATAGTTTGAGAGGAAGAAATGTGTGATTACCTTTAAATGCGACCATCTTAGCTGATGTCACGTGTTCCCAATGATATGTGGATTCTAGTATCAAATCTTTAGATTTGTGTGCTTAATTTGGAGCACGTGTAAAATTCAGGAAAGTAAAATGGAGCCACCCCTGAGAGGGAAGGAAAGAGCTTAGGGGAGAAGGGATAGCAGAGCAAGGTGAAAGGCAGGCAAAAGGGAAATAAGGAAGAGGGGGTTTAAGTGAGAAGAAGGACGGCAGGATAGAGTGGAGGAGGGAGCCGGAAGATGGAGAGCAAATATTAAGAATGTTTTTCAAAGTCATATAGAAAAAATGTATATGAATTCAACTAGATAATGGGGTTAATGCTCCTTCCCAAAATCATAGGTTGCCACATAAACGCCTAGTGCCTGGTATGGGTTATTGTTCCTTGAATTATTGGTCAGGGGTGTCACAGAGACCCACAAAATAATACAAAGACTTGCTATTCCTTTCAGTTACCTGCCAAAATTTGATGAAAAAACCGTATTGCTGAAGATACGACATACTTTGGTCTCAGGACATGGAGGAATCATGTTGGTACTGACCAGGAAGCTTCCTCCTTGCTGGCTAGTTTTCATAGTACCGGATGGTGCTATGAAGACTCCTGGGGGAAAGACCTCATCCACAGTCTTACCCAGCTGTGAATTCTGTAAGTTACAATTGTTATGGCAAGACATACCTGTAGGTACAATACTGATATGAGTGTCATGGGATAACCAACCACTTTTTACTGGATTTAAGGCCTGCTCTGGAAATCTGGCCAAGAACCTATGGTTGGGGATCTCATGAGCATCACAGTGAACTTATTACTATTATTTTTCTTTTTTCTTTTTTTAAATTTATTTTTTATTTTTTAGAAGAAGCATTTCATTACAGCTTTAACATACTCAATAACAATTTCCAGACCAAAGATACATCTCTTTCAAAAGTGGCTATAAAATTTTTAGGTTAATAGTTGAATTAATACAGTTATATAATATTGAAGTCAGTATAAACTCTGTAAGACATGAAATTGAATGAGTTTTTAACCTTTAAGAAAAATCTCCATTTTAAAATATACTGCTTCTTTTTTTTATCGTCATAGTTGATGCTTTTTATTCATTGCTTTCTTTGAAAAAGAATCATTTTTTTCATTATAGCTTTAACATATACAGTAACACATACCAGAGCAAAGACACATCTCTTTCAAAGGTGGCTGTAAATTTTTATGTTCACAGTTGAATTAATGCAGTCATACAATATTGAACTCAGTATAAACCCTGTAAGATATAAAATTGAATGAGTTTTAACCCTTTAAAGAAGATCTTCATTTCATTTTAAGATATGCTGTCTCCTACATTTTTAATGCTACTAACACTTAGATGTTTGCACATGTGCCTTTAATTTCTGTGTATCTGGATTATTCCTAGTCACAGTTGGTTGCACTCAGATCCTTAGTAGTTGAGTATGGATATAAAGTCATCAGGCAGATTTCACTGGTAATGTTTATCACCTCTACTAATTAACATGAAGTAAATTTTTATGCTTCCTCCTCTTTTTAATTTGTTGATTTTTTTGTGTGTATCTCAGCTACATT
>NW_008332592.1:758216-758940 GCF_000622305.1 Nannospalax galili
TGAAACTAGTTGACCTAGGAGGGCAAGGAGCAAAAACTGTCCTTTATGTCCCTCTGACCAAATTATTATAGGCCTCAAAGTATGTATGTTAAACATCCAAGAAGGTTAGTTCCACCAGTCTGGTACTTTTAATTACTGTGTGTCATGTAGATAAATCTTGGGCAAAGACCAATTGTTCTCAGATAAACCTTACCTAGACATATATTTCTTGATCCGGTATGTGTAATTTGTTAGCAGGTTGTTGGAGTCATATGGCTCCCTCTGGTTTTCAAAACTAGCTAGGCATTGTATATCTCTCACATTGTCTCACCCCTCCATCATTGTTTTCCCACTTAAGGTGCGCCCATTTCCCTCCTTTCTCCCTTAATTATACCCTTCTCCTACGGTCCTACCTCTTTTGCGCTCCTTCTTTCCCTTTATCCCCTAGGTTCCTTGTATACCCTTCCTTCCCCCCTCCCTTAACCGAATCCAATTTTTATCCATATCTCCCTTATTAAGGCCCGTTTCCTACTGTTCTCTTTCAGGTTCTTTCTTTTCCTTTACCTCCCGTTCCTTTCCATTATCCTCGTTCTTGTAGTTTACATACTCACTTATCAAGGTTTGGTTCTAGGATCCACATATGATGGAGAAGATGTGTTGATTTTTTTTTCTGAGTCTGTGTTACTTCACTTAGTATAACAGTTTCTAGTTCCATCCATTTACCTGCAAATTTCATGATTTCATC
>NW_008332592.1:759637-760638 GCF_000622305.1 Nannospalax galili
TTTCTCTTCACTTCCTTGGTTGCTTCTTTTGATGTACAGAAGCTTTTTAGTTTAATGAGGTCCCATTTGTTAATTTTTGCCCTTCTTTCCTGAGCAATTGATGTCCAATTCAGAAAATCCTTTCCTACACTTGTATCTTGTAGGTTTTTGCCAATGTTTTTTTCTAACAATTTCAGAGTTTCAGGCTTTACATTGAGGTCTTTGATCCATTTGGAATTGACTTTTGTGCAGGGTGAAAAATAGGGGTTTAGTTTCATTCTTCTATAGGCGGAGATCCAGTTTTGCCAGCGCCATTTGCTGAACATGCTGTCTTTCCTCCAGTGAATACTCTTGGCCCCTTTGGCAAATATCAGGTGGCTGAAATTGCATATACTCGTATTTGGGTCTTCAATTTTGTTCCATTGATCTGTAGGTCTATTTTTGTGCTAATACCATGTTGTTTTTATGAGTATAGCTCTGTAATACAGCTTAAAATCTGGTATAGTAATCTTCCCTGGCACTGCTCTTAGTGCTCAGGGTTTCTTTGGCCATCTGAGGTCTTTTGTGCTTCCATATGAATCTTAGGATGGTTTTTTCCAATTCTGTGAAAAATATCATGGGGATTTTGATTGGCATTGCATTGAATCTATAAATGGCTTTTAGTAGGATGGTCATTTTCACAGTATTTCTTCCAATCCATGAGCATGGGAGGTCCTTCCATCTTCTGATGTTTTCCTCAATCTCTTTCTTTAAAGATTTAAATTTTTTATTGTAGAGGTCTTTAATGTGTTTGGTCAGGTGTATTCTGAGATTTTTTTTTCAGCTATTATGAAGGGAAGTGTTTCCATGTACTCTTTCTCTGATTGCTTGTTATTGGTATATAGAAAGGCTACAGACTTTTGTAGGTTTATTTTGTAACCTGCCACTTTACTGAACGTGTTAATAATTTCCTGGAGTTCTGGTGGTATTTTTGGCGTCTCTTAGATATAATATCATATCATCTGCAAAAAGGGATAATTTGA
>NW_008332592.1:760892-761414 GCF_000622305.1 Nannospalax galili
TTTGTTGAATTTTGTCAAAGGTCTTCTCTACTCTATTGCGATGACCATGTGCTTCTTGTCTTTGAGCCCATTTATATGATTTATGACATTCATTGACTTATGTATATTGAACCATCCCTGCATCTCTGGAATAAAGCCCACTTGATCATGGTGGATGATCTTTTTGACGTGTGCCTGTGTGCGATTTGCACATATCTTGTTGAGAATTTTTGCATCTATGTTCATTAAGGATATGGGTCTATAGTTTTCTTTTTTGATTGTATCTTACCTGGCTTTGGTATTAGTGTGATGCTGGCTTCATAGAAGGAATTCAGAAGTTCTCCCTACATTTCCATCTTTTTAAATAAATTAAGTAGTATTGAATGTAGATCCTCTTTAAATGGTAGAATTCTGCTGTAAATCCATCTGGTCCTGGGGTTTTTTCAGTCAGGAGGTTTTGTATTACTGTTTCAATTTCTTTTTGTGTTATGGGTCTGTTTAAGCTGTTAATCTCTTCTTGGTTTAGTTTTGGTGGTTCCCATG
>NW_008332592.1:762495-819280 GCF_000622305.1 Nannospalax galili
TTTGTCAGATATTAGAATTGCAATGCCTGCTTTTTTCTTAGTACCATTCGCTTGATAAATTTTTTTCCATCCTTTGACTTTAAGATAGTGTCTGTCCTTGAAAGTGAGATGAGTTTCTTGCAGACAACAAAAAGTTGGGTTTTGTTTCTTAATCCATTCATCTAGTCTGTGTCTTTTGACTGGGGAGTTCAGACCGTTAATATTTAAAGTTATTAATGAAAGATGTGTATTGAATGCTGTCATTTTTATTTCTGTTCACATTCTTGATATAGCTGTACATTTCCACATTTATACCTTCATTGAATTTCTTTCTGTCACCCTGTCAGCTCTTTGTATTGCTTCAAGAACTCTCTGAATGGCTGGTTTTGTGGACATGAATTCTTTGCACCTATTTATGTCATGGAAGATTTTTCTTTCCCCTTTGACTATAATAGACATTTTGGTGGGTAAAGTAATGTGGGTTGGCATCTGCGGTCATTTAAAACTGGGAATACTTTGCTCCAGGCTCTCTGGCTTTCATAGTTTGCACTGAAAAGTCAGCTGCAATTCTTATGTGTTTCCTTTATATATAACTTGTTGTTTTTCTCTTGCAGCTCTCAGTATAGTCTCTTTGTTTTGTACATTTAGTGTTCTTACTATGATGTGTTGTGGAGAGTTTCTTTTCTGGTCCTGTTTATTTGGTGTTCTATATGCTTCTTGTATTTGTATGGGCATGTTTTTAATTTTGGGAAAATTTTCTTCTACAATTCTGTTAAATATCTGGTCATACCAGATATTTAGAATCTTGAGATTCTTTTCCTTCCTATGCCTATGATTTATAAGTTTGGTCTTTATATGGTCTCACACAATTCCTGCACATTCCATTCTTGTGTTTTCTTAAATTTTTCGTATTCTTTGCTTGATTGGTCTAGTTCGTTCTCTTTATCTTCCAGTATTGATATTCTGTTTTCCATTTCATTCATCCTATTGGCGCGGCTTTCTCCTGTCTTTTCTAATTTGCTTACTGAGTGTTTCACTTCCTTCTTCATATCAGCCTGAGTAGTCTTCAATATTTCTAACTCTTTTCTCCATTCAGAAGTTTATCCCTATGTTCCTTCAGTTCTTTGATTTTTTTGTGTGTTCTTTAAATTCACTGAATTCTTTTATCATGGTTACAATTGTTCTCTCATTGGCTTACTGTTTCACTTCCTTCTTCATTTCAGCCTGAGTATTCTTCAATATTTCTAACTCTTTTCTGATTTGATTCTTGTTTGAGACTCAAGCCTTCCTTTGTTGAGCTTAGATCTGCTTCTTTTTGTAAACATTATGTGACTTTGTGGTTTACTTGTTGAGCATGAAAAGCTGGTTGGTCTAGGCTTCAGGTTCTCTCTTTTGAATTCATATTGGCGTGGCCAAATTGCTTTCATCTTCAGGGGTTCCCACAGAGGCCCAAGTCAGATGAGGATCAGATGCTCTCAGGATTCCTCCTGAGGTTTGGATCCCTTCAGGAAAGGTGTTGTCCTCAGGAATTTGGGGGCTGGACTGGCCTGGGAGCAAAGCCCAGGAAAATGTTGGTCTCGGGCTGCTGGTGGCCGTGCCACCCAGGGAAGCAGAGGAGGTGAGGGAGGCACCAGGCCCAGAGGGCTGCTGGGTACATCGAGAAGGAAGTGGGTTGGTTTGGATGCAAAGAATCAGGAAGCAGTGGTGGCTCTGAGCTGAGCAATCAACCCATGTCTGGGGTGCCAAGACAAAAAGTGGGCCAGTACCCAGGCTAGGAGAAGATATGGGGTAGGGGAGCTTCTTGGAGGGTGAATGAGACTGGGGGAATCAAGGCGCCATAAGTGCCGCTGGACTTACCCAGGAGAGAGTCTGGCAGGTTGTTCAGGCCGGGGAAGCAGAGAGAGGTCCTTTCTTTCTTTTTTTAATGTTTTATTTTTATTTTTATTTTTGTGTATGTGTGTATTGCCAATATATATGTAAGTGCACCCATGTTGTGCAATACCCGTGGAAGACAGAAGAAGGTACTGGATCTCCTGGAACTGGAGTTACAGACAGTTGTTAGCTGCCACGTGGGTGCTGAGATTCAAACCTGGGTCTGTGGCGTGAACAGCCAGTGTTCCTAATTGCTGAGCCATCTCTTCAGCCTCTACTGTTATTTTTCGAAAGGGACATAATATCAAATTTGCTCTGTAAATTCTTATCTCTATACTCATAAATTAGTGTAGTTCTCAGAGCTCATGAGAGAAGTTTCTTTGTACAATCAAAGTGATTAACACAGAAACCCAGAAACCCCCCACTGGCCAAATGAAGACAATTAAGTGCCTGTGGCATGCTCAGCCATGAGTAGAAAACCCGTTCCCCAAAAGGGTCAGGGACCTTCATAGGAGAGGGCTTGGAAAGATTCTAAGAGCCAGAGGTTGACAAAGACCCAACTGAAACAGTATCTTCTGGACATGATAGGACAACTGTGCTCATGAACTCACAAGAGCTGTGGTTGCCCACAGAAGACCTGCACATGATCAAGCATGTCAGAATTCCACTATGGAGAATGAAGGGCTCATAAGTCCCCATCACTACCTGAGGAGCTATTGACTATTGACTTAATGGCTCCTGGGGTAGGAAGCCAGTTTTCTTTAAGGGTATTGCTCCTGGTAGATGGACTATGCTTTAGTGGACTGTCACACACTCATGTACGTATGGACAGAACAAACTGGACTTGGTGGGTCATTTAACAAAAGGATACAAACTTAGGAAAGGGTAAAGAGATGTGAGTCAATCTAGGAGGAGTTAAATAGTGGAATGTGGGGTAAATATGATCAAAATGTACCACATGCATTTTGAAATTCTCAAAGAATTAATAAAATGTAATACATACAAGTCAGCATGGGATTGACAATAGTTGCTTAATATCATCAAATATTAACTCTGTTATTTGCAATTTAATGGTCTCTTATTCACTGTAATTTACACATTATGGACATAATGACATTCATGTATTTATGCACAATGTATATCTATATATGTATATGTATGTATATATTAATGATTTGTTCAAGCCAAGATACCAAATTAGGCAAATACCAAATTCTCACATAGGCAAAGAAATTGATTATATCTTAAGTGCTTATGAAGGTTAATATCAATTGTCAACTTTATCAGAATTAGAATCACCATGGAAATATGTCTCTGGGCATGTTGTAGCATATTACCTAGATTAGTTAATTGAAATGGGAGGATTCCTTTAAATGTAGACAACACCATTCATTGGGCTAGCATCCCAGACTACAAAGCTTGCTGAATACCAGCATTCATCCTTGACAGTAGATATGATGGAATGGACTGATGTAGCTCCTGCTACCATGGCTTCCTTGCCATGATGGGCTGTATCCTTGAACCATGAACCAAAATAACCCCTTCCATCTTTAAGTTGTATTGGTCAGGATTTTTTTTGTCACAGCAACAAAATGAGTAATTAATAAAGAAAATTGGTACCGATAAATGGGGCCATTGCTATGACAAACCTAACTGTGTGGTTTTTAAACCTTTGGGAGAAGTTTGCAGAGGAATGTGGAAGTGTTGGGAACTTTAATCTAGAAAATCCCTAGAATTCTATAGATAGAGCTTAATGGGTTATCATGATAGAAGTTTGGAGGATCAGACTACCAAGAGAAATGTGGACAGTGGAGCTTAGCTAATGAGATTTCAGAGGGGAACAAGGATTTTTGTAAACTGGCTAGGAGGCCATTCACTTGTATTCTGGCAAAGAATCAGGCTACATTCTGTGTGTCTTGAGAAGAGTGAAGCTGAAGCAATGAGCAGTGGAATAATTTGTTTGATACAGGACTTTCCAGAAGGATAGTATTTATGCTGTGACACAGCTACTGCTTACTGCTCTCGTCCAGACATACGAGGAGAGAACAAAAAATGAAATAGAAAGATACTACAGATGTGCAGTTTGGTGAGGAAAAGGATGTAAGTTTAATTTACAGAAGACATGGGATCAAAAACAGTTGTGATTGTTAAATAGATTAATGCCATTAAATAGAAACCTGGTGTTTTGCACTGGGACAACAGAACGGATGCCCTGAGGATAAGACTGCACTCAATGAAGATACTATTCCTGTGAAATTTATTTGACATGCCGGAACCTACATTGAGAATGCTGCTCCTGGAAAGCAGCTGCCTGGGAAAGTATTTCCCCAAGGTCAGCACACAGAGGCCGATGCAGCTGTGGACCAGTGAGGCCAGGCTCCATCCCATGTGGTCAGTAGAACTTGGCAGCATCTTCCATGTGGCTCTGGTTTTGCAAATTTAAAAGATGAAAGATTGAGGGGAGTCATGGTCTTAAACTATAGTTGCAGAGAGGTGTTAAGACCAGACAGTAGGCAGTAGGATTGGAATGTCTGCAAGAAGGACTTGAGAGGCCTTTGCATGAAATTGTGTAGGTGAAGCCTAAGTGGCAGTGGAAATCCCAGGATGTTGGAGATACCATAACTATGGGTTGTCTGCTAAGAAAAGCTGATGCACGGAGTGGAGCTGACCCAGGAGAGAGGCTATGTGTACTGCAGGTGCTAACTGGAAGGGCTACTCAAGCTTTTTGCAGCCCAGATGATTTCATCTTTTTCTCCAGATACCCAACATGTATCTACAGGATTTGATGTTTTCCCTACTGGATTTTAGTCTTTGTTTGATCCTTGCTATTCCCCAATTTCTCTCTTCAGCATAAAAATGTTTATTCTATGCTTCTGTAAGTTGGACAAAGGTTGCTTATTATTTTATGTCATAGGGGCTCAAAGTTAAGAGTGCCTGAGTCTCAGAAAATGCACTTGTAATTTTGAAAAGTTGAATGTGTTAAAGACTATGAGGTTTTCTGAGGATGGACTTGATATATTTTGCATTATGAGGTTCATGAGATGGTTATAAGCCTATGACCACATAAGGTAGAAGGTTATGGCTTAAGAGTGGTATGTTTGTGTCAGGTGCACAGTGGGTAGATTTGTGATGGTTAATATTGATTATTATTGTCAACTTCACATGATCTAGAATCACTAAGCAAACAAACCTCTGGGCATGTCTGTGAAGGATTATTTGGATTAGGCAGGAAATCCCATTCCAATCACTGGGGTCCTAGACAGGTTATAAAGAAGAAAGGTAGCTGAGAACCAGCATTCATCACTCTCTGATTCCCGACTGTGGATGAAATGTAACAGTCTCAAACTCCTGCTGGCATGACTTCTCCACCATTACAGATCTACCCTTGAACTGTAAGTCAAAATGAAACTTTCTTTCCTTAAGTTGCTTCTAGCAGGTATTTTGTCACAACAAGACAAGTAACTTGCCTTTTATAATTTCTCTCTTTCCCTCCCTTCCCTAATTATTTATTGAAGAAAACATGAATTTATTTTGTTTTTAATTTTAGAATATTTTTATTGTTCCATAGACAGGCAATTTTTAACACAGTTTTCCAGAAATAACTTGAAGCAGGTTACATAATATATATATACAATGAAGTTTAAGGGAGGGGGGAGAGAATAGGAATAAGAAATCAAAAAACCAAAGGATTTACCAACATGGGGTCAACTTTGGTGGAATAATGGTTCGCATTAGCTCTGTTCTTTTTGTTTGTTTGTTTTTGGAAAATCCTACCTGGTTTATTGGGCTTGTTAACAGAGCATAGAGTAGGGGTTTATTTACAGAAGATTGGGTGCCCCCTCCATTTACAGCTGTGCTGGAAAGTCCAGACTCAAATATAGATCTTGTGACTTCCTGAAAGTCACAAAAAAATGGTGAGAGAGGTGCCTTATGACATTCTTGACTTGTATATCCTTAGCCCTTCCCCCATATGTAACTAAGGCTGACTGATTGGGTGGGAAGAGTAACTGACTCCTCCCTTGACGCTTTGACGAGTGTGGGAAGGAGGTGTAACTGTAGCTTGCCAGCATAGTGGTCAGAGGACACTTCCAGGTAACATTCCAACCCTTCTTTCACCAACCACTTCTACAAAAGTCCTTGAGCCTTGGAGGAGGTGATTGGTATGGGGTGATCTTCCTTTTATTGTGGCAAGGTACTGAACTTTCAGGTCTCTGCATCATGTTAGTTGTGTTGTGAAGAAAGAATGGATTATTTTAACTGAAGCTTTTCAGTTTTACGTTTTCAAATTGCTTAAAGGAAAATTTGAATCCTAGAGGCTTGACCAGAAGAAAGGTCGTTTTTAGGAAGCATACAATATTGTTTTTCTCTTTTTCAATATGAGATGAAATAGATGATCATAGCCTAAATCCATTATGATTTGAAAATGGTTATATTCCATTTCTATTTACTTATTATCTGGAGAATGGCTGCATGAGAAATTTCTCATCATTACTACCTGATTACTGAGAGGTATATTGGAATAATAAAGGTAGAATGTGTATGTGTATGTGATTCTTTTTTACTAGTTTCTAAGATTATAAGTTAGCTCTTCATTAATGACTTTCATGCATCATTTTTTATATCACTGACTTAAATTTTAACCATTTGTGATATTTCAAACTTCTTCACTTCTAATATATTAATAGTAAACTACAAATGTTTATGTATGTCATCATATATACTAATATATACCACTAGTAGTATATAATAAATAATAAAAATTCCTATGTGACTTGTGTAAACCTTTTAGGTTGACTTGTGAATTCTTTTACAACAGCCCTGGTAGGTTTGGAGAGTTTCCTGGCTGTGTTTAATGACAAAAGGAACTGGTGCCATTTCTGCTCCAGGCTTAGAATCAACCACTTCTTCAAGGACCCAGATTCCTATTAGTGGGAAATATGTGGCAGCTGTAATCTGGATGCCAGGAATATTAATTATGAATAAATTGTTGATTCATTTAATTATTTTCAATTTATTTTAATTGTTGGATTATGTCCTGCTAAGTTTACACTGAATTAATATAGTCTAAATTCATTTGAAAAAAAATCTCTGTCTCACCAAGTAAGTGACATTATTTTTCAGCTTTTAGTTTTATCTTTTGGTATTGGCTTAAAAATAATTTTATTGTGGCTGGAGAGATGACTCAGCAGTTAAGAGTACTTACTGCTCTTGCAGAGGACATGGATTTGATTTCCAGCAACCACATGGTGGCTCACAACCATCCATAACTCCAGTTCCAGGGGATCCAATGTCCTCTTCTGACCTCTGCAGCCATTGTATGACATGGGGTGCAACTATCTACATTCAGGCAAAACAATCATACACATGAAACAAAAATAATAAAAATAATCTTATATATATAAAATTTAAGAATATTTTCAAAGAAATTTAGATATTATTTTGCACATATCTTTATAATCTTTATTTTTGCAAGTAGCTGTTCTAGTTTGGTTTCTGTTGCTGTGATAAAAACTGACCAAAAATAAACATAAGGGGGAAAGAATTTTTTGTATCTTCTATAGTCAATCATCAGGGGAAGGCAGGAAATCAAGGCAGGAACCTGGAGGCAGAAACTGAGGCAGAAACCACAGAATGGTGCTTACTGGCTTGCTTCCCCTGGGTTACTCATCACCTTGTATATCCCAGGCCCACCTGCCTAGGGATTGTACCACCCACAGTGGGCTGGGCCCTCATACATCACTTAGCAATTAAGAAAATGCCTCACAGACATGGTCGCAGGTGAATCTGAGAAAGGAGATCCCCTAATTGAGGTTCCCTCTTACTAGATATGTCTAGGTTTGTTAACAACACTATGACAAACACTATGACAGAATCCATTCCTTACAATTTATGGTTTTATTTTTCCACTGTTTGTTTTTAAGATGAGATATATCCTCATCTTTATAGTTTTCTTTTCTGTGCTAATTGATAGCATTCTTTGTGCAATTTTCTCCACCTTGCTTTCTTTTTATTAGTTTAATATAGCTCTATATTTGGTGGTGACTCCACATTACCTTACAGAGAACTCCCTCACTCCATTTCTGAGTTGCATAAATAATATCCTGAATTTTAGACATAGCCAGAGTTTATGTAATTAGTTCTATCAAAGGACATTAGGGTTTTACAAATTAATAATCTTAGTATAATTAACTTTATGCAAGTGGATTTATATTTTTTTCAGGGTATCTTTGGGAAAATTCTTCAAAGAAAACGTCAGAACATAATATATAGGTAATTTTACAAGATACAAAAAGTTACCTGCCGTAGAAGCTGTACATTGTGCATTCATATGAGCAATATGTGAGAGTCTGTTTCTATTTTAGTCTTATTCACAGAGAATACTGTCGGTTTCAGAGTCTAACAGCAGGCAAAGTTAACAAAAATGATAAATTTACAAAATATATTTTGGTAAAAGTTGAAAAAGTTTGATTTCAGATCAAAACAAAAAATTAACAAGAGTCTATAGATGATCAATTTCTCCCATTCACAACTACCATTTACATTAGTTTCCCTACCAGGAAACTGAGGAACACATGTGTTTAGTGGTATATGATGCCACGTTATGGTGATGCCTGCATAAAAGCAGCCTGGGTTTTAGCATCCAATTTAGCCTAAAAGGAACCTGAACTGCCCTGAGAACATGTTCCTTCATATTTTTCCCAGAACTATGCTCTCAAACAAACGCCTCCCTCTCTCTTTATTCAAAACGTACATCCAGCATGAAATAGGGTAGTAAAAAGAAGGATTTGTCTTCTCAGGAAATTTGCCTCTCTGACCTCTACTGACCTAGAACAGCACACAGAAGCACAAACAGATGTTATCAATTTAATTGCATTTGTTTTTACAACACAAATAGGGTAGCCTTTGTTGTTTACATTGAATGCTCAGTGTTTGCAGTGCTTGCTTGATGCACACAGACACATTGTTCTGGGTCAAGGGCAGGAAGGGTCATGAGGGAGTCAGGCTATATATTTTAGGTTGCAAGAGGAGCCCAAGGACTAGTAAGCTTGTTTACATAATAAAGAAGCTGAGATACTGTTAAGTGATCTCAAAGCATAAGGTTACATTTTTGGCTACAAGGTTACATAAAAGTCTATTGTCCAGAAGTCATTCATTCCCTCATACATGGGTATGCACAAGCACATACACATACACATACATACATACACAATGACAAAAATCTTTGTAATATTAAATCCAAAACACACTGAAATAATTTTTTCAAAGGTCTAAGGTGTTACTTTTATAACCCATGAGATTGTTACTGTTTTTGTGAGGTACAGTTATGCTGTGGTGGCCTTCAACTGGACTTCCTTCCTCAACTTCCCACATGCTGGTATCACAGGTGTGCACAGTATTTTCAGCTTGAAATTTTCTCTTTTTAAATTTTATTTATGATTTTTATTTTATGTGTATGTGTGTATTGCTTGCATGTAGGTAAGTGCACCCGTGTCGTGCAATGCACGTGGAGGACAGAAGAGGCTGTCAGATCCCCTGGGACAGGAGTTACGGACAGTTGTTAGCTGCCATGTGGGTGCTGGGATTCGAACCTGGGTCTTCTGCAAGAACAAGCAGCGCTCTTAGCTGCTGAGCCATCTTTTCAGCCCTGAAATTGCATTTCTTAAGATAAGACCTTATACAGAAAATTTTAAATAGGCAGTGATTGGCTGGATGTTGTCAATACAAGTAGCCATCTTAGAAAACAAGTAAATGTCTAAATTATATGATAATTTTGATTGCTAAATGATTAATATATTTATAATATAGTTATAAAATAATAATATTCATAGAGATCACAATAATAAAAATAAAATAATCTAGATATAAAGTTTCCAGACCAAGCTGGACGTGGCGCCACAAGCCTTTAATCTCAGCATTAGGGAGACAGAGGCAGGTGGATTTCTGTGAGATTCAAGCCAACCTAGTGTACATAGTGAGTTCCATGTCAGCTGGGATTATAGCGAGACCCTAGCTCAACACCCCCCCCAAAAAAAGTTTCCAGACTATCTTATTGAAAGCTACGATTTGAATATGAATTGAAAAAAGCAAAGATAGGCTAAACTTCTAATCTTGATTGGAGATTAGCAGGCTTTAAAAAAATCTACTTTTTTATTATAAGAAATAAAAGCTCAGATAAAAAGTTAATGTAATCAAAACAGAAAGTTTAAGACACATGATATAAAAAAGTTAAAAACTTAACAACCCAGTATTTAAAAAGATGAATTAAACTAGAAAAGCTAATAGACAATTAACCCAAAACCAAAATAAGATCAAGGAGAGAAGACTTTTATGCTATCCCATGTAAGATATCTCAGAGAGATATTACAGAGATATTACAGAGATGTAAGATATCTCAGAGAGAAATGACTTACAGAGCAAATTAAAATGAAAAATTTGCCAATTAGGAATAGTACATAGCTGTCATGTTTTCTCTCCACCGTATGCTTTTGAAAACTTAGTTAAGCTCAGATAATTTTGTCCTCATGTATTTAGCCTCTTCAGAGAAGAAATTAAAGCATTCAATTTTCTAGAGCCCCCTATGTGTGAAGAATAAATATATGGCTAGGAAAATCTGATTAGCCTCATAGGTGGGGCAGTGGTGAGGAAGGGAAGAGAGGCTCCAAGAAGAATGGTTTACAGGGTCTGGAGAGACGGCTCAGTAGTTAAGAGTGCTGACTGTTTTTGCAGAGGACCCTGGTTCGAATCTCAGCACCTACATGGCAGCTAACAACTGTCCATAACTTCAGTTCCAGGGGATCTGACACTGCCTTCTGACTTCCACAGGCATTGCATGACATGGGTGCACTTACATACATACAGGCAATGCACTTATACACTAAATTAATTAGTTAATTAATTAATTAAATGTTTAGAAAAAAAGAGAATGCATTTACTAGCCAGGTTTACCAGAGTAGCACCAGCACTCTTGGTTCTCAGGGGTGAGTAAATTACCTTTAGGATGGTCTTCACAGTGCCAAAATGCTGTCAGTATTAAGCTTATTCCTGGTTTTCATATAAACTCTTACCCCTGGTGGTACTGGTGACAGTGGCTATTTCATCTTGGATCCATCCTGTGCTCTGGCTGTAGATATTGACTTGGAACCTTATCCTCTTAGCTTGTTTCTCCTTTCCATCCTTCAGCATGTCCGTATCTTTACAATAAATTTATTTCCGCTTAATCTCTCAAACATTCTTGCAAATAGCAACCTTGACTGATGTAAGCACTCATTCCATAGTCCTCATTGGAAGCTGAACCTCAGGTAGTCCACGGAAGCAGAGCTCTGTGAAGGCTCTGAGATCCAGCCACAGTGACAGGTTCTCCGCGAAAAGACGCAGCACTTTAATCTTCCTCTGTATTTACCTACAATGCAGAACGCACAGAAGGTGAGTTTTCTAGGAAACCAGGGCCATAGCTAACAAACAGGATGTGGGGAGACAGGGATCCAAGGGCTGTAAGGACAGCAGACTTGTCCTAGTTTGTTTCTCCATTGCTGTGACAAAACACTCTGACCACTACCAACTGGGGGAGGAAAGGGATTATTCCGTTTACATCTTCGGGGTCACAGTTCATCGGGGAGCCCAAGGTAGAAACTCAGAACAAGAACCTGGAGGCAAGAGCTGGAGCACAGGCCATGGAGGGTCCCTGCTTATTGGCTTGCTCCCTGCTCAAATTGCTTTCTTATGCAACACAGGCCCACCTGCCCAGGGGTGGCACCACACACAGTGGGAGATGGAACCCTCCCACATTAATCAATAATCAAGAAAATTCCTCCATAGACATGGTCACAGGACAGTCCAATGGAGGCAATTTGCCAGTTGAGGCTCCCTCACCCCAGGTGTGTCAAGTTGGCACTAAAACTATCCAGCACAAGGTTCTTGTTCTGGTGGAATTTGGAAACTTAAAAAGAATTATATCTCAAAGACCAAAATTCTTGAGTCAAGACAGAGAAAGAAAACCACACCGTTTTCCTGTGCTAAAAAATATTTTATCAATTGTATCATAGGGCTGAAATGCATACAAATAAAATTCAAAATTTGATAGTCAAGTTACGTCATTTTGCAGTTAAATTCACAGCCTTGTCTGGTCTTTATGCTTTGATAAAGAGGGAGTCCAGACTTGGGCCACTGTCGGTTTAAAAGTGATCACTTGCATGTGGCACATTCTTCTACTCCCGGCATACCAAGAGGGCCCTGATACTGCTCTTCAGAATGCTTTGCTGACAGCATCCTGGTCTCTGAACAGTGATCTAGCAACTGTTCACTGATGACTTGGGAGATACTGCCATGGAAATGGGACATTTCCTTTCAAATGAAAAACTGAGTCCTGAATTGGAGCAGCAGTTTATGTGCTACAGCATGGACAGGGGAGGATGAGGGCATGGGAGTAATTAAATCAGGACTGCATTTGGTAGTACGTAATCTGTTTCTGATACCAGAAGAAGATGAGAAATTCATCAGGGTCCTGCTTGATTTTATTACTTAAAAAATAAACAAGCAGGCAAGCTATAAAACTGACTTCAGTTACAGTTTCTGAATAAATCTTTAACTGTTCCAGCCTAGAAGTCATGAGAGGCTGAGAAACTTTCTTTTTGACACATGATGCCATTAGGGTGGGGCATGGCTAGAAAAAGGGCTTCCCAGTGTGGAAATGTTCAGCTTCTGTCTCTCTCCCACATTAGCAGACACTGTTTACCCCTCTGAGGATCAACAGTAAGGTGCCATCTTGGAAGAAAGAGTAGTTCTCAGACATAGAACCTGATGGCCCTTTCAAAATCTTGGGCTTTCCACTTTCCAGAAGGGAGAGAAAACAAAGTTTCGTTCTTTATAAATTGCTCAGTTTGTGACACTCTGTTGTAACAACACAGTGGACTTGGATAATTAAATTATTATTATTTGTTTATGAGTAAATTTCTTTAAAAAAATCCTGAAATGAGGGAAATGAACCAGGAACTAAGTTGAAACTTCTAGCTTATACTTCTAGATTTGAATGTGGAGAGAAATTAAAGAACATTAGGGACATTTTAGGATGGGGACAGCTTGACAATTGAGGCATGTTCAACAGATGTAACAATCTTGGATGCGATCCTCATCAGTATTATGAGATCCAAGTTGATTGTGGCAAAGAATTCAGTTGGCATTGATATTCTGTAATTAATTTTTCTAATAAGTTCTTCATATTTTTTTTGCTGTGGAGAACTAAATTATGTAAATAAAATAGAGAGAGAGAGAGAGAGAGAGAGAGAGAGCAAACAAGTGGCTCTCTGACAAAACTTGGGCTCATTTTATGAATGGTGATGGCAGGGATGTTTTCTACATTGTTTCATTATATTATAGAGAAATTTCTAACTTATGGTAGATATAAGAGTAAATTTTTGGATAAAATATTTGACACTTCATTCCTAAACAAATTTCTTCAGAATTTCCATAAACCAGTGAGACTACAGAGCTCTTTTTCTTATGAATGTTTTCTAGCCACTTACATTATGTTCAGTCTCATGATTTATTCATGAATATGCATATAGTTGTTACAGCTTTTTATGTCAGTCTTCGCTTCAATTTAATTTCTTTAATTTCAGGGTTATGATGATTAAGAAGTAGAATAGGATTCATTAAAGCATACTTTTAATTATTGAAATGATGTTCAAGTGAAGAAAATTAGAAAAATGATGTGGCAAATATTCATGAACTTTATTCAAAATGAAAGAGGGTAATGCTTTATTTAGATTAAAAAATAGCATAAATGCTTTTATACCTTTGTATGCCCTTTGTATACTCTTTCAGACTCTATCTTCTAAGACAAGCCTAAGGTCAGGTTTTCGTTTTATTTCCTATAGAAAATACCAATATGATCTCTTTCTGAAAATGCGCATGCTTCTTTGCAAATACATGTGGAGCGTTTTCTGCTTGGTCCATCTTCCTCACTAAAAATCTTAATACATATAAGTAAACAATAACTGTTTCCATAGTTTCCCCCAGAGGTTTAGGTCACTCGTTATATCTAAGCTATAGTATTCCATTGCAGAAAGAAATAATAGTCATTTACCTTTCTCCAACCAAGAAGCACATCCCTTCGCCTTTTCACTATTACTAACAGTGTTGCAATAAAAAAGTTTGAATTTGTCTCTTTGTAGTAAAATGAAGACTGTCTAGCTCAAAAGAAAGCATTCCCTATTTTCCAAAAGGGAAATGTCTAATGGGTGTTTATGAGCAATGGTAGATGATTCCAGTGCATGGCAAAGATTTTTTGTCCCCAGGGGTGACTCTATGATCTGTAGGCAGAAATTTCCTGTATGTATCCTTGAAACTCAGCTTTACTTCCTATGCACCTGTTGTTAACACATTGTTTAAAGGCAAGGCAATATGTAAAGGAAGGGAAGAGTATGCAAGTTATCCTTTTCTTAAATTAAAACACCATGTGAAATTTAAAAAATCATTAAAAGATTTTAATTTAAGAAATTAAACTTAAAACATCATATGAAGTGGGAATATGGGGAGGGAAAAAGTAATACCAATGGCCTTTAGAAAAAGCCATGTGGAAACCTACCAATAAAGAAGCTTCTTAAAGTATATACATATATATCATAAAAAGAGATTAAAAGGAATTAAACAGGGGTACAGTGCCCTTTCTAGACATCATAGGCTAATAAAAAAAAAAATACAGAATGCCTGGCATGGACTCCCTCTCTAGAAACTGTTGACCAGGGATCCCATAGATCTTCAAAAAATACTAACCGTTGTCTCTGCTCTTGGTTACCCACAGAACTGGATGGTGAGAGGTGAAGACAGTACATACATGTGCTACAGAACAAGCAAGGAGCAATCAAGCTGGCGCTGACTTCAGAGCCTCGACTCTACTGGCTAGTGTTCATAGTGCTAGAAGGTGCTATGGATGTTATTGGACAGAACTGGATGGTGAGAGGTGAAGACAGTACATACACGTGCTATAGAACAAGCAAGGAGCAATCAAGCTGGCGCTGACTTCAGAGCCTCGTCTCTACTGGCTAGTGTTCATAGTGCTAGAAGGTGCTATGGATGTTATTGGAAGGAAAAAAAAATCATCATCAACCTTAACCAGCTGTGAATCCTGTGAACTACAATAACAACTGGCCTGGCATGATATGCCCAAAGGTGCAATAATGGCACAAATACTATGGGAGTGACCAACCACTCTTTAATTGGATTTAAAGTCTCTTTCCTAGGATTGAGCCCATTCCTGACAATACCAGGCTTATGAACCCGAGGTTAGAGAGGCCACAGGACATAGGGGAGAACCTGATACTAGTTTTCTACTAGTTATTGTATTAAACAGACTCTTGATGACTTATTATTATACCTACAGATTAATATATTTCTCAGCAATCACCAGAGAAGTTTCCTTATGGTGCAGAGAACAAGAGGTTACAGAGTGCTTATTCCTTAATAGGATATCTATATCAAATTTCTGCCTCTACAGGCTAAAGGATCATTGTGGAAGAGGAGCAGAAAGCTTGTAAGAGACAGAGGTGGTTGCTGATCATGAGGAAACAATTTTCCAGACAGCCTATCCGTTACTCATATGAACTCACAGCAACAGTGACAGGATGCACAAGTTCCACACAAGCTCAAACCAGAAAAAATCACAACGAAGACTTGAGGAAGTGGGTAAGAAACTCCTACCCCACCTACGAAAACTGTGGCAACAGATGGCTGCTGAGAGGGTCTGAGATGGAACTCTTGGTAACTTAACCAAAGCTCCTGTGCATGGATTCACACTGAGTAACATTTGGAGACACAAATTAGACTCTATAGGACTTTTTATATTTATAATGGAGTACATTAAATTGGTTGGGGGAAACAGGGGGAGGTGTGGATGGGGAGGGTATCTAAATAACATCGAATTATATTATATATAAATTGCAAAAATTCAACTAAAAACGCCGTGTGAAAGTTTGTTATAGATAAGACAGAAGGGAGGAAGGTGGCCTTAGTAGCAGGTTAGGCTATTTCCTCCTAGTAAAGAGTGACAATTTTTAGAGACACATTTTTATTCTCTCTTCAGTTCTTGTTAATGTACTCTGTTCCTTATCAGTGTTCAAAAGAATGGGTTCTTTGGTTCTCATGGGGACATGTTGTTCTGAACCACCCAGAAACCATATCATTGCCCTGCATTGTAGGATTGGAACAGAACAAAGACATACCTGTGCCCTCTCCCATAAGAGTCAATCAAAATGAGCCTGCTGGCCACCTGGAAAGGAAAATGCCCTATCAGGAAAGCCATCTTCTAGGAATTTTAAGAAGTGATGTAAAGCCCATTTAATCTGCAAATTGGAAGAATGGCCCCTTTAGCCATTGCCCACTCTCCCCCTTGAGAGTCTCCACTTTACCTTGTAACGAACTCCTGCTTTTCCTACATTTTGCTTTGTCTAAATTCTTTCTACAGAGATCACAAGGACCTGGGAGTCAAAGGGAGACCAGAGTGAGATTTCAGCGGTTTGCCTTTTTCTTTTTTTCTTTTTTTTTTTTTTGCTGTGGTACTAAGTAGAATGCACCCCAGGCCAGTTTTCAGTCCCTGCATGAACTTTAAAACCTAACTCTCCAGACTGACAGTACTGATGCTGATACAAGGGTGAATGGGCTCCCCTTGTCAGGGTTCTTAGAATTTAAGAATGGACTCAAAATGGAAGCTTTAGCATAGTTTTATTAGAATTTTAAAAAATGCTCAGGGAGAAAAGTGGTGAAAAACCAGCCGCTGACCTCAGCAGGACAATGAATAGCCATGAAACCATGTGGGTTTAGAGATGGCATTGGAGGTCAGGCACTTGGCAGACTAGCAGTCACAAGGCCGGGGTGGGTGAGGGGGTGGGGGGATGGGTAATACTTTTAATGTGTTCTTACATTCAGTTTGCTAGCATTTTAATGAGACTTTTGATCTGTATTCATCAACCAGATTGTCTACTATTGTTGGGTCTTTGTTTGGTGTTGGTATTAGAGTAATACTGGCTTCATAGCAGGAATTTGGGAGTATTCTTCCTTTTCTATTTTTTATGGAATAATTCAAGGAATATTGGTATTCTTCTTTGAAGGTTTGGTGGCACTCTATACTGTATTCATCTGGTCCCGAGCTCTTTACAGTTGGGAGATTTTTAATTACCATATCTATCTTATTGGTTGCTGTGGTCTGTTTAAAGTGTTTCTCATTTTAATTTAATTTTGGTAGGCATATATAGCTAGAAATGTATTAATTTCTTTTAGATTTTCTACTTCAGTGGACTATACATTTTTAAAATATGTCCTTATGGTTTTCTGAATTTCCTCTGGATTGGCTATAATGTTTCCCTTTTCATTTATGAATTTATTAATTTGGATCCTCTCTTTTTTTTGGTTGATTAGCTAAAGCTTTATCAATCTTGTTAATCTTTTCAAAGAATCACTCTTCGTTTCATTGATTGTACTTTCTTTGTTTCTAGTTCATTCATTTCAGCCTTGATTTTATTTGTCCTTTCCCATCTACTCTTTCCGGGTATTGTTTGTTCTTGGTTTTTCAGGGTTTTCAGGTGATTCGTTCGTTTATTTATATGAGGTGTTTCTAGTTTTCTGATGCAGGCACTTAATGCTATGAATTTTCCTCTTAAGACTGCCTTCATTGTGTCCCACAGGGCTTGGAATGCTGTGTTTTCATTTTCATTCAGTTCTAAGAAATTTTAAATTTCCTTCTTTATTTCTTCCATGATCCAATTTCAGTTCAATAGTATGCCATTTAACTTCCATGAACTTGTGTAATTTTTCCAATTTTTATTGTTGTTAATATCTATCTTTATTCTTTTGTGGTTAGATTAAATACAGGATGATGTTTCAATTTTTGTAAATTTGTGAAGACTTGGTTTGTGTCCTAATATTTGATCAATTTTGAAAAAAGTTCCATGGGCTTCTGAGAAGAAAGTGTATTTTAAGTATTTGGGTGGAATGTTCTGTAGATGTCTGTAAAGTCCATTTGATTTATGGTATCATTTAAAGCCAGGATTTCTCTATATTTGGTTGACCTGTCTATTGGTGGCAGCAGGGTATTGAAGCCACCCACTCTCCCTGTGTTGAATCATGTCCGATTTTAGAGCTAATTTCTTTTATGAAATTGGATGTTCCTGTGTGGGGTGCATGTATGTTTAGGATTGTAATTTCTTCTTGGTGGTTTTTTCCTTTAATGAATATGAAGTGACCTTCCTTGTCTCTTCTAGTTTTAGTTTGAAGTTTATTTCATCAGATATTACAATAGCTAAACTTGTTTGTAGCTTAGTTCTGTTTGCTTGAAATATCCTTTTCATCCTTTTATCCTAAGGTGGTGTCAATCGTTGTTGAGGTATGTTTCTTGGAGACAGAAAATCAATGGATCCTGTTTTCCGATCAAATCTAATAGTGTGTGCCTTTTCATTGGAGATCTGAGACCATTAATATTGAGAGTTATTATTGACCGATATTTATTAATTCTTGTTATGTTGGCATTGTAGTGCTGTTTTCTTAGACCTTTTTTGGTTGACTGTTCTGAGGTATTTATTCTTTGTCCTCTCTTGAGAGTGTTTAATCTCTTCCGGCTGAAGTATTTCATCAAGTATTCTCTGTAAAGCTGTTTTGTGGACATAACTTCCTTAAATGTATTTTTCAAATTTGTTTTTATTGAATTTTTCAATTTCATGCAGAACATCTTAACAATCTTGATCATCTTTATACCCCTGGCTTCACTTGCACCCTCCCACAGCCCTTCTTCCCCTCACTAGAGCCCATACACTCTGTCATTCCTGGTAAGGCCCACTGTGTGAAGTCAGTGTCCCCAGACATTCCCCAGTGCAAGTCCATCCACTGAGGTCTAGTCAGCCCATCTAGAGTTCCTTGTTTGAGGAAGATCAGCTCTTCATAACCTAGTAGCAATCAGTTGCAAATAATTCTTCAGAGAAGATTGGGGTCAGCTGTTCATTTTCCCAGTTCTATGCTGGGTTATTGTCTGCCTGAGTTTGCAAGGAACTTGTGTATGCTGACACCAATGCCATAGAATCATATGAGCAGGTTCCCAGGAGCTTGAGGACTCTCTTTCCATATGGTTGTGCACCTCCTCCCTGGATCTTAAATGCTCCCTGAGCATTGAGTGGGTGAAGTTTAATTAAGGAGTCCTGTCCAAGGACCAGCATTCAACAGACTCTTGATCTTTACACTTTGGCCATTTGTGATCTTTTGTGTTCCTGGCCATCTGCTGCATGAGGGAGCTTCATTAATGAGAACTGAGAGATTCATTAGCGTCATTTTCTTTATCCCTATTCTATGTTCCACGAGCCTTAGGTGTAGAGATTGCATTGTAGATGTGTCACTTAAGCCTGGGAAATTCACAGACAATGTCCATGTGTGACCAGTTGTTTTTAGTAATGGCCTCTGACTGGTGTAAAATGAGCTTCTTTGATGAGTGGTTACTGGGATGTTTGTCTGTAAATATAAGGATACATATTTTGCACATAGTAAGAAATCACATTAGTCTAGAGATATGACAATCTTGGGGTTTTCTCTAAGATCTACGACCACTCCAGCGGTGTGTATTTGGTTATGTTTACAGTACCACACTTGAGTTTCCCCCCACTGAATGGGCTCTTAGTCCAAGTAGGTAGCTGTTGATTGCCCCCAAGGTAAAAATGCCACTACTGCACCAATGTCCTATGCTGTGCTGGCCATTGATGTGGTTATTTGGTCTTGAAGCTGGTGCTGGATCATCCATTGATGTTTTCCCTTGGCACCTTCATAGCGCTCTCCAAAGCTATGAGAGCTAGACTTCAGGGGAAGTGGTTTCAGGTAGTTTCCAGCTCTATTGCTCCAAATCTTGTGTCCAAAGAATGTTCTCTCTTCAGCAGTAGGGTCTTACCTTCAAGTTCTGGGAGGACATCAAGGGCTGTAGCAATATCCTGAGTAATTCTGGGAGTCTCTTGGATCACCCTGGCTAACAACTCAAAGGAAGGTTTTTTTTCTGTCTGGCACTGTTTCTTGTTATGTAACTTTTAGCTATACACATGAACTCAAGTAGAGATAATGTATGTGTAATTTGTCATTACGTTGTTGGATTAATATGATTCCCTCTGATTTTTTAAAACTAGCTAGGAATTATTTATCTCTCTTTTCTCAAACCCTTCTGCCATGGTTTCCCATTTAAAGTGTCCCCACTTTCCCCATTTCTCCCTTGATTATACTAGTCTCCTTTTGTACTACCTCTTGAGCTCCTTCTTTCCTTTTATCCCCCAAGTTTCCTTGTATAACCCTCTCTCCTCCCTCCCATTTATATAAGACCATTTTTATCCATTTATCCCTTAGTAACACCTGTCTCCTACTGTTCTCTCTCAGGTTCTTTCTTTTCCTTTACCTCCCTGGATCCTTTTCCTTATCCTGATTCCTGCAGTTATGTCTAGATACAAACTCACTTATAGAATTTGGTGCTAGGCTCCACATATGAGGGAAAACACAAAGAATTTGTTTTCTTGAGTTTGTGTTACTTCACTTAGTATGAGAGTTTCTAGTTCCATCCATTCACCTGCAAATTTCATGACATCACCTTTCTTTACTGCTGAGTAAAACTCCATTGTGTAAATAGCAAATTTTCATTATCCACTCACTCATCAGTTGAGGGACACTTAGGTTGCTTCCATCTCTTAGCTAGTATGAAAAGAGCAGCAACAAACATGGATGTACAAGTGTCTCTGCAATAAGATGAGTCCTTAGAGTTCTCCGCACTACTTTCCATAGGGGTTGCACAAATTTGCAATCCCACCAGCAATGGATGAGCATTCCCCTTTCCCCACATCCTCTCCAATATTTGGTATCATTTGTTCTCTTGCTCTTAGCCAGTCTGACTGGGGCAAGATGAAATCTTAAAGTGGTTTTACGTTGCATTTCCCTAATTACTAATGATGTTGAACACCTTTTAACATGTTTCTTAGCCGTCTTTATTTCTTCTTTTGAGAACTATCTGTTCAGATCCTTAGCCCATCTTTAATTGGATTATTTCCTCTCTTGATACTTTGTTTTTTGAGTTCTTCATATATTATGCATGTTGAACTTCTGTCAGATGTGTCGCTGGTAAAGTTTCTTTTTCCCACTCTGTGGGTTTTCTCTTTGCTTCCTTGGTTGTTTCTTTTGATGTCTGTTAGGTCCATTTGATGTATGCTATTGTTTAATTCAGATGTCTCTCTGTTTATTCTTTCTCAGGTTGACCCATCTAATGGAGTCAGTGGGGTACTGAAGTCCTTAATATTAGTGAGTTGGGGTTAAGCTGGGTCTTAAAGTCCTGTAGTGCTGTTTTTATGAAGTTTTTACAACTTTTTTAAACCAGAGTTTGGTGCATATATTCATTATTGTAACATTTTGTTGGTCAATTGTTCAGAATGAAGTGGCCCTCTTTATCTCTTCTGATGAGTTTTAGTTTGAAGTCTATTTTGTCAGACATTAGAATTGCAACTCCTGCTTTTTTCTTAGTACCATTTGCTTGGAATATTTTTTTTTCCATCCTTTCACCTTAAGATAGTGCCTGGCTTGAAGGTGAGATGGGTTTCTTGCAGACAACAAAAAGATGTATTTTGTTTCTTATTCCATTTGACTAGCCTGTGTCTTTTGACTGGGGAGTTCAGTCCATTGATCAAATATCAAGTTATTAAAAGATGTGTATTTATTTTTGTCATTTTGATTTCTGTTTGAATTCTTGGTCTAACTGTGTGTTTCCACCATTATACCTTCATTTAGTTTCTTTCTATTACCCCTTTGGTATAGTCATTCCTTTCTTCAGCTCTTTGTATTGCTTCAAGAACTCTCTGAAGGGCTGGTTTTATGGACATGAATTCTTTTAGCCTTTTTATGTCATGGAATATTTTTCTTTCCTCTAAACTATAATACACATTTTAGCTGGGTAAAGTAATCTGGGTTGACATCTGTGGCCATTTAGAACTGGGAATACTTTGGTCCAGGCTCTTCTGGCTTTCATTGTTTGCATTGAAAAGTCAGCTGTAATTCTGATGGGTTTTCCTTTATATGTGACTTGTTGTTTCTCTTTTGCAGCTTTCAGTATGGTCTCTTTGTTCTGTATGTTTAGTGTTTTTACTATGATATGCCGTGGGGAGTTTATTTTCTGGTTCTGCCTATTTGGTGTTCTATGTGCTTCTTGTATTTGTATAGGCATGTCTTTCTTTAATTTTGGGAAATTTTCTTCTACAATCCTGCTGAAGATCTGGTCCATGACATTATCATGAGACTCTTCTCCTTCCTCTATGCCTATGATGCATAAATTTAGTCTTTTCATGGTGTCATACAATTCCTGCTTATTCCATTTGTGTGTTTTCTTAAATTTTTCATAATCTTTGCTTGAAAAGTCCAGATCATCAACTTGATCTTCCAGTCTTGATACTCTGTTTTCCATTTCATTCATCCTTTTGGTGAGGCTTTCTCCTGTTGTTTCTAATTGACTTATTGAGTGTTTCACTTTCTTCATCATTTCAGCCTGAGTATTCTTCAATATTTCTAACTCTTTTGTGAATTTACTCAGAAGTTTATCCCTATCTTCTTTAAGTTCTTTGATATCTTTATTTGTGTGTTCTTCAAATTCATTGAATTCTTTTGTCAGGTTTATAATTGCTCTTTTGAATTCCATGTTCTGTGTTATCTCTAGGGGTTTCTCATTGTACACCTCCTCTATAGAAATGTTGGTGCTTGGTGGGGACAAACTATTTGGGTTTTTCTTCTTATTGTTTTTTCATTGTGACTTTAGCATGTTGATTTCTTTTGTTGTTTCTTATTCTTGTGTAAGACTCAAACTTTCCTTTGTTGAGCTTAAGTTTCTTTCTGTTTGTATTCTTGATGTGCCTTTGTTGTTTTCTTATTGGATATGAAAAGCTCGTTGGTCTAGGCTTCAGGTTCTGTCTTTTGATTTTTGTATTGGAGGCTAATGTCTTTCATCCTACTGCTTAGGTGTTCCCACAGAGGCCCAAATCAGATGAGGACCAGATACTCTCAGGCTTCCTCCTAAGGACTGGGTCCCTCTAGTCGGCAGGCACAGTACAAGTGTGGGAGGCTTGCTAGGTGGAGGTGGAATTCAGGTTATCTCAGGCAGTCAGGGAAGGAGGCTGGGCTCAGGAATCCAAGGCAAGTTGGGGTTGGGGACAGCCAGGGTAGAAGGCTGGTCTCAGGTGTGCAAAGGCAAATTGGGGGTGGGAACAGGCTGTGAAGGATCTATGAATCTAGACTGTAGAATTGAGTTGCTCTGGGTGCAAAGGATTAGCATGAGGTGGGTGGGTCTGGACGAAGAGGCTAGTCCACAGTCTGGGGTGCCAAGAGCAGAAGTGGGCCTGTGCTCATGGGTAGAAAGAGAACAGAATGTGGGCCCTGGGAGACTGAATCACATTGCGGGAGTCAAGGCACAGTGGGCCTGTCAAATTTACCAAGGAAGGAGGCTGATCTCAGGAATCCCAGACAGGTTGGGCATGGGGTCCCCAGGAAAGAAGGGTAATCTCATGTGTACAAAGGCAAGTTGGGGATGGGGCCGGGCTGCGAGGTTTCTAGAGAAGTATGAAGAATTGGGTTGGTCTGGGTGCAAAGGATCAGGACACAGTGTGTGGCTCTGTGCCAAGAAGGTAGTCCAGAGTCTAGGGTGCTAAGACCAGAAGTGTGCCTGTGCCCACAGCTAGAAGGAAAACAGGATGTGGGGGCTGGGAGATTGAATCAAGTTGTAGGAGTCCCTCAAGTCTATTTTTATCATGGAAAGTTTTTCTTTTCTTTTCAATTACAAATGATAGTTTTGATGGCTATAGTAATCTGTACTGGAACCTGTGTTCTTATGGCTTGTATGGCACTGGTCCATACCCTTCTGACTTTCATAGTATCCATTGAAAGTTCAGCTGTTATTCTGATGAGTCTGTCTTTATATATGACTTGATCTTTCTGACAGCTTTCAATCTTTTCTCTATTTTGTATATCCAGTGTTTTGATTATTTTATGATATGGAGAGTGTCTTTTCTGGTCCTATCTACTTGATTTTCTGTGTGTCTCTTGTGAAATGGAAAAACTAGCTCCATTTGGTTCTAGCTGACTTTTGTTTTACCTTGTGCTTTTACTCAGCCTTTCCCACTTCAACCAGCCAGGCAGAACGTCTCATTCAGGCAGCTTCATGGAGTACATTGTTTCTACAATACTGGTATATTTACAACTAGCCAGGTAGCATGCCCTCCCACACAGCTATACCTGTATCTCCATGGAGCCCACTGGTTCTACAATTCTGAGAAACTTGTTTTCCTAACTAAAACCTTTTGTTAACTGAAAACCTCTTTGTTAATTGACCTGCCCCTGGTCTGGTATAACTATGGTGAATTGATATAACTATGGTTATTGGCTTTTCCCCTGTCAGGATGTAATTGTAGTTTTAAACTTTATAAAGCCCACTCTGAGGTCTAGAGTTCTTTGGGGGAATTAGCACCCTCTCTGACCACAGGCTAATAAAGGAGTCCTGACTCAACCATCAGGATGTGGCATTCTTCTGTGCCTCCCACTTGCTATTACACTTGTACATTGATAGGTATCTCCCTAGATTTGGGAAATTTTCTTCTCTGATTTTATTAAAAATATTTTCAGTGCTTTTGACCTGGGTTTATTCTCCTTCTATACCTATGATCCATAAGTTTGGTCTTTTTACAGTATCTCAGAGGTCTTGCATGTTCCTTTCCTGGCTTATTTTAGATTGCCATTTTATGTGATTGAGCTATCCATTTCAAGATCTGATACTCTGTGCTCCATTTCCCTCACTTCTTAGCTTCTTTCCTCTAAGCTTTTTGTCTCAGTTTCTGATTCTTTTTACTTTATGTTAACCTTCAGTTTGGCTTTTCTGCAGAAATTCTCTTTATTGAATTCTAATTATATTTTTGAATTCTTTTAGTTATTACAGTCAACTGCTTGTGTTTTCACAGTATTCACTAAGTTTTTATTCATATCTTCTTTGAGATCCTTGGACACACACACACGTGTGTGTGTGTGTGTGTGTGTGTGTGTGTGTGTGTATAATTGCTATTTTGAAATCATTTTCTTGTGAATCTAGTAGGTTGTTAATCTCAGGAAACCTTATGATGTGGTTGTTAATTTCTTTAGTAGGCAGGTTATCTTTGTTATTAATGTTGTTTGTGTTTTGTTCCATGACATCTAGGCATCTGGACTTCTGTGATGGTGTGTCTTGGTAAGTGAGCTTGTCTTTGTTGAATGTTTGTATTTTTGTTTGCCGATTTCCTCAACTTGTAAGGTTGAATAGTACTTTGCGTTCAGTCTTGGGATCTCTTTTTGTTGATGTGCAAATAGGGTGAAAGAAGTGGTCTCAGTTCAGGTAGAGATAAGTGCAAATTTTGAGCTGAGATTCCAGGATTGACTCCACAGACTCCTGGATCAGCAGGGTGGGATGGAGGCTGCTAGGTGAACAGGTGGGCTGATAGGTTAGGGTGGGAGTTCACAGGTCTGGAGTGCACAGAGTTCAGATGGCAAGGTGCCTGGAAGCATCAGGAATGGGTACTTAGGACCTCAAGTCTGGGATGGGGAATGACCCCAGAGACCCAGGTTGGCCTGAGAGCTGAGATGGCAGAGAAACTCTCCCTGCCAAGACTGGAGTGGTATGTTGATCCAGAACAGGAAAGGATCCCCATAAGCCAAGGAAGCCTGAGAGTTCAGATGGAGGGGAGTTAGGGAGTCTCAGGAACGGAGCTCCAAGAATAAGCACTTTTTATGCAAATTGGAAAAAAAAGTTTTGGTCTTTTTGAGATAGGGTCTCCCTGTATCCCCAGCTGTCCTGGAACTCACTATGTAGATCAGGCTGGCCTTGAACTCACAGAGATACACCTGCCTCTGCCTCCCAAGTGCTGGGATTAAAGGTGTGCATCACCACCCCCAGCTGGAAATTATTTTTGATGGAAAAATATTAAGCCTGAATGTTCTTCACACAATTTCCACCCTCCCACTGCCTTCCCTGATGTGACACAAACTCAACCACAAGTCATTCCTCAAAGGAAGAAGTATAAAAACTGTTTGTAAGAGAGGCGCATCCATGAGGAGGTGCCCACAGGTTCATTGTCTGCCTAATAAACATGCTTGTTCTGCTGAGGGTGGTTCGGTTCTTTGTCTCTCTTCCCACTTCCTCCTCCCTTACATTTTACTCTTTGCATTTGATGAAGTAGGTTGTGAGATTTATTTGGGGTCCAGTTTGAGTTATTATACATACTTGAAAAGAAAGATGCAATGATTCAAACTCAAAGCAAACTGAAAGAAATGCTTCATAATTCAGATTTATAACAATCTCAAATCAGTAAAGATATACCAAATTTTATTTATAGCAAAAAATACAGCCCTCAGGAGGCAGAGGCAGGCAGATCTCTGTGAGATTGGGGCCAACCTGGTCTACATAGTGAGTTCCAGGCCAGCAGGGGCTACAAGGAAACTCTGCCTCAAAAAGACCAAATTTTTTTAAAACAACTTAAGTTTCAACACTCGGTCTGGAGAGATGGCTCAGTGGTTAAGAACACAGGTTGATCTTACAGAAGACCTGGGCTTGGTTCCCAGCACCCACATAGTGACTAACAACAATCCATAACTCCAGTTCCAGGGGATCAAATGCCATCTTCTGACTTTCATGGGCATTGCACAACACGGGTGCACTTACAGTCATACAGAACAAAGGCCACTTGAAAAAAACTGGTCAATAGTTAAGTTAAACATGGCAGCTTCTTCTGGTGCTACCTTCTGCCAGCCATGGGAAGAACAGAAAGATCTTCCCCAATCACAGCAGCATCTGAAATTCCATCTGATTCCATGAGGCAAAATCCTTTGTCCTTTATTACCAAATGCAGAGCCAAAATGTCTTTTTCACATAGAACGAATTACTTGTGATACTGGAAGGAAAAAAGTAATTAAGACTGAAATAGGGCTCTTTGATTACAGCAGGCACTTTAATACCTGCACTTTACTGCTGTAGTGTCAGGCTGTGTCTATCCTGAAAATGATGTGCACATTTTACATTGCCTGATGACATTTTCACCAAATGACATTTTCCCTAAAAGCCAGAATAGAAGTCATTTTGTGATGCACTAGCAAGCATCATTAGTGGAGATGCTGGTGATGGCCTGAGTGGTTAATGCATTCTGGGAAACCACCACTTGGCAGAGTCTCTCTGTGGTTGTTTTATAGTACAGAGCTTCACTCTGTGCAGTAAAATTAAAACCAAATTCATCTGGGCAGTCTTTTTGTTGCTTTATTTAATTTTCACTTTGGCGTATGGCCCTTAAATTAAGCTTTACCAAGGCAGATGTGGCTTTGGAAGAGGCTTGCTAATCCAACTTGGTTAATGACTTCCATGGTAGAGGCCAGCTCAGCAGTTTCGTCTCATTACATATATAGTTTTCCTCTCATTTTTTTTCCCTCTGCAGGAAAACTTCTCCACAAGCAATGTATTATCAGATGTTTTGTTGAACTTTGAGGTAGCTGCTTTAAAGGTTTGGGTCTGCAACAGTACAGGCATAGCAAACGCTGAAAGTGTTCTTATTACGTAGGGAAGAAAAAGAGAAGAGTTTACATTTTCAGGTCCTTTTGCAGGATACACAGCATGAGGCCTCCAGCTCGCTTTGTGGGAAGGCATTTGGTTGGGTTTGGGGAAAACCGAAAATGATTCTGCATTTTTAGTGGCCATTGGTGACCCCATGTCAGTGCAGATCTGCGGAACTGGGAAGTCCATCCTTCAGGTCCTGAGTCTGAGGAGTGTTCTAGATCTGTCTGAGCCCAATTCCTAACACCTGCACAGTTATGCTTACTACACAAGATTCTCTGAAGATTCTGTTTTCCCAACTATAGTTACGCACACATGATGAGAAATATTGTGCATGCTTGCCATGATCCATGTGTGGAGGTCAGAGGACAAGCTCAGGTGTCAGTGTGGTCTTCACCTTTCCCTTGTTTGAGACAGGGTCTGTCTTTCATTGTTCACCACTGCATACACCAGGCTAACTGTCCCACCATCTTCCAGGGAGCCTCCTGTCCCCACCTTGCGTCTCACTGTAGAAGCACTGTGATTACAGACAGACACCACTATGCCCAGCTTTTATGTGGATCCTGAGGATCCCAACTCGGGTCCTTATGCTTGCATGGAGAATGCTTTAACTATTTTTAACATTCTGTCTGAATTCTATCTGCATTATTATTGACTTAGCATGCTTTAATAATTAATTCTCTCCATTTCTTAAAACTGATTCTCCTTTAACTTTGACCAAACCAATATATGTAAAAACTCAGTGCACTGGTTATAATTTTTATTACACATTAAAATAAATGTAGGATCATTCCGTGAACATTGTGAGCACTGATGTTATACTCTGAAGAAACTTAACACAGTAGCTTTAATTGCACACTATAATTCCCCCTGTAGCAGGAGCTTTTGTCCAATTATCTGTCTGATATCCTTGATATCTAGCACAATGCCTGGCACATGGAAAAAGGAGATCCAAATAGGCTGAAAATTACCCTGAGGGGTCTTTCTTGTTTACTTTTAAAAGAGTTAAATGGAGAGAAGAGGACTCCCTTACTCCTTGGAGCACCTCCTTCTGCTCTTTGCACCCCACTGGATGGGGGCTTCCTTCCCTGGCAGCAGGACCTGTGCTTGAACCCAAATCCTCAAACACTCTCAAGACTGGTTGCTTGGCCTTCCCAGATTGCTGCAGAAACCTCCAGAATTAACCTAGACTGCCTGATTCCCTGGTGTTCTAGATTACCTCTGCATCTTCACATCTGCCAGCACTCTGTTTCCCCCCACTTCTTTATACACTCCACATTTCTTACACATACACATGTACATGCACACACATACACTCATGCACACACATTCACATATACATACTTCCACACACATACATATAGACATACATACACATGTATACACACAGATACATACACACACAATACATATATACCCATACACATGCACACTTGCACACACACACTGACATGATTGTTTGCTGTTCCTGGAACCTTCCCCATGATATTACCACATGCTTGGGCTGAGATGCTTGAAAGTGCCGGACCCTGTGTCTTCTCAGAACCCTAGGTTTGGATCATAAGTACCCTCACTAAAGCCTGGTCCTCAGGGTATATCGTATGAAGTTGTGGGATCTCCTCAAACTTTCCTTCCTGACAGCAAAACGGGACACAGTCAGTATGAACAGAGAAGGACAGGACACATATGTAATCATATGTGCAGTTAAAACACTCTGAATTCAGAACAAATTTGTACACAGTGCTCACAGAACTACATACAAATGCTTGTTGACACCATGGCACATGTATAAACATATGCTTGAAACTGATGAAAGAATAATCAGCTGAAAAATCCTTTCAGAGTTGTTTTTTTATGTTTAGTGGAGTAAAAAGCCAAAAATGATCAGAAAATGTTAAATAAACTTAAATTAGCTGATATTTTAAGGGAATTACTAGAGTTAATCTAGATAATTAAATTTCCAAGACAAAAGAAACTTAAAAGTGTATATTTACTTTTTGAGTAAAATCTTTTTGAAATGTTATTTTGTTTCTTTATTAAATGATTTTTTACATATTTTATTGAATTTCTGTGTATTTTATAAACAATGTCTTAATCATCTTTATACTTACTCCTTTCCCTATCAGCACCCCCCCCCACTGGATCTCATGCATTCTGTCACTTATGTTAAGGCCTATCAAGTCAACCGACTGTCCCCAGATGTGCCTCAGTGCAAGTTCATCCACTGGGGTCTAGTCAGCCTATCTAGAATCATTCCTTCAAAGAAGACCAGCTCGTCTTCACCCAGTAGTAATCAGCTGCCCAATGGTTCTTCAGCTAATATTGGGGCCTGCTGCCCATTTCCACTGCTCTATGCTGTTTTTTTCTAGTTTGAGTTTGCATGGGTCTTGTGCATGCTGTCACCATTGCTGTAAGTTCATATGAGCAAGGTCCCTGGAGTAAGACACTATTGATGAAGACAGGACATATTTTAGACACAGGACTTGGAGCAATGGAGCTGGAACAAACCTGGAAGCCTCCTCCCTGAAGGCTAACTTTTATAGTTTTGGAGAACACTATGCAAAGTGCCAAGGGTAACATCAATTGATGGTCTAACTCCAGCTTTAAGGCCTAATAACTACAACAGTGACTGGCACAGCACACTATATTGGGACAGTAGTAGCACTTTTATCTTGGGGGTAATCCACAGTTACCTAATTGAACTTAAAGCCCACATAATGGGAGGGAACTCATATGTGGTACAGTAAATATAGGCAAGTATACGTGGCTGGAGAAGTCATAGATCGGAGAGAAAACCACAAGGCTGTCACATCCCTGACCACATGGAAATAAATTCTTTATTAAGTTGAGTACATTACATATAATTTAAACTTGTTTTGAGCACTTACTAGCCAAAACAACATTTTAAAAGACAATTAAAATAAATCTTCATATAGAAAAGTCAGGAGTTTCCTTTTGAGTAATTGTGACATGACTACAAAAACCATGTGTGTAACCAAGGGATACAGACATGAAATGGCCCTAGTAAGATTCTGTTTTCTATCTCCATGCTTCTTCTGCTTCAACATCTCTCTGTAGAAAGTGTTGGAAAAGTAATGCTACTGCATTTAGCTAGCCACATATTTCATTCCAGTGTTTATGTGTTAGCTTTAATTCGCAGCTCCCCACCTTGGCCTCTGTAATGTGCATCTGATTCTGATTGTGCTCCCTGCTTTGTGAACCCCCCCCCCTTTTTTTTTCAGTCTTTTTAAGATAGAATTTCTTTGTAGCCACAGCTGACCTGGAACTCACTATGTAGACCAGGCTGGCCTTGATCTCACAGAGATCTGTCTCCTCTGCCTCCTGAGTGATGGTATTACAGGCATGTGCCACCACACCCAGCTTCTTTCCATGTCTTTTAAGGGATCACACCAGTCACAGAAATTTAAGGCTTATATACTGAATGTTCTTGAGCACAAACTACCTCCAGCTGTTTTCTTCATGCTTTACACCAGTTCACCTGTTCAATCTCTATTGCAATTACATGAAGTGGTGTCCCTGTCAACATTTACACATGAAAATAACGCAGAGTAGTTTGGTCACATAGACTCTAGAGAAGGTGTGTTGTCTCCTCATCAGTCTTGTTTTCAAAGTGTTTTATTATTTTTAATTGTGTGTGTATGGAGAAGGTGTGTGCATGTGAATTCAGGTGCCCACAGAGGCTCAGAGGCAACAGATCCCCCTGAAGCTGGAGGAACAAGCAGTTGTGAGCCACCTGATATAGATCCTGAGAATTGAACTCAGGTCCCTTCTGCAAGAGCAATGAATGCCTTAACCACCGAGCAACCTTTCCAACCCGAGTCTTGTTCTTTCTTGCTACCTTTGTGTGGTCTTTCTATAGACGTGATTGTCTTTGGCTTTCTGTCTCCTGAGCAATCTTGGTGATCTGTTTCACTTCACAGTAGATGCCTATTCTCTCCTATTTTCTTAGTTATTGTTGATTTAAATGTATTATTGAAGATAATTAAGTCTAAGAATGATCAATAGGAAGGATAGTGTGGTGGTAGAAGCAGATCTATAGTTGATGCCAAATTTCACCATGCAGAGAGTTACTTAGCATTTCACCTTGGGGGACTTTTCTCTGGCGTGTCCTTCATAGAACTCATGCACACACATGTCACAGTGACTATGGAGCATCCTCTCTTTCCTCCTGATTCACATGTTCTTACTATACCCATGACAGCCCAGGGAAAACCATCCCTTTGACTTTAGTTTGGAGGGCAGCTCACCTTTGTCTTTTGTAGTTTCACTTTATGTGACTGTCACCCTAAGTAGGATTTCCAGATACTTTCTAAACAGAGAGCCAGCTCCTCTAGAATATGGAAGAGCAAGCACAACTAGTTTTTGTTTCTTTGATGTAAATACTAATGTCTTTTCTTCCTACTGTATCTATTAATGGAAAGGTTGGAAAAATGTATGTTAATAAGAGTTCTTGGGACTGGAGAGATGGCTCAGCAGTTAAAAGAACTGGCTGTTCTTGAAAAGGACCTGGGTTTGATTACCAGCACTCACATCTGTAACAATCATCTGTAATACAGCTTCTTCAGACCTCTGCTGGCATTGCATGACACTGGTACAGATACATACATTCAGGCAATACACTCATACACATAAAATAAAAATAACAAATAAAATTAAAGAAAAAAAGAATTCTGACAAAAAGTTAGATCATCTTTAGGTAGAATTACGTTTATCCAGGAAAATGTTCACTGAATATTTAATGATTCAAAATAGAGCACAAAAGAGTACACGCTGTGCTTTGCAGTTCGGTGTACTGCTCTGTCCTTCCTCTCCCTTCCTATGCCTTCTGTGGTGGTTTGAATGAGAATGCTCATCATAAGGTTCAAGTATTTGGGCATTTTGTCTCTAGTTGGTGGTGTGTTGTTTGAGGAGGTTTTAGGAGGTGTGGCCTTGCTGGAGGAAGTGTGTCACTGGGGGTGGGCTTTCAGAGTTCTTAAGTCTTGCTGGATTTCCAGTTAACCCTCTGATACCTGTGCCTTCTTGGAGATGTAAGCAGTCCTCTTTCTGCTCCAGGTACCTCTGGGGTCATGCCTCCCTGCAAAGATGGAAACTTGTTCCTTTGGAACCATAAGCTAAATAAACCCTTCCATCTATTAGTTCCTTTGATCACAGCAACAGAAAAGTAACTAATACAGCTTCCCGTCCTTCCTCTTCCTCTTTCTCATCTTCCTCCTCCTTTGCTTCCTTCTCCAACATATTGATTCAGGAAGTGTACTATAGAAACCAACCATTATTTGTCAGTTTATAGCTGAGTGAGTCCTGTCAAAGCCTATTGTGCTATGCACGGTAATTTCTTTATATTGAAACATTCTTAACCACCATGCTAATCTCACCTTTGTTAATGGTCAAGTGTGGTTCTATGCATGTCACAGGTATTAACTCATTGAAATTAATTCAGAAGAACGCAATGAGATGCCTGTGCAGGGAGGTGTGTGTTCACTGAGGTCCTGCTCTCCCTGCTTTACATCTGAATATACTGAAGCTCAGAGAAATAAATAGCTTTCTGAACTCAGAAAAAGCCAGGCTTGAACCCACAAAGTCTGCCTGTGGACTCTACACTTACCTGCCAAGCTTGAGTGTTTCCCCTATGTGCCCCCTTTTCTCAGTCAACATTTCTTCCTACTTCAACTGGTTATGCTTTAATCGGCCTCTGCTACCTGTATTGCATATGCTCCTCTTTCCTGCACATACGGTGGGGATGCTTAGAATGAATGTAATTCAAATTATGAAATCAGTATGATTAATTTTATCCACAATATTAGATTAATAGCATCTCATCAAAAGCATGTTTCCAACCACTCTACTGCCCCTCGGGTTCGGAAAGGAAATAGCCTTTTCTCCTCAGTTCGAGACCTGGTTGTTTAATTCAGGTTGCCTGCTTTTTTCCTTAGCCGAATGGCTGGAAGTCTGATTGTCAGATAATTGCTGAGGTGACTTTATTCTCTTGTTAGTTGCTGGTCCACACATCACTGTATGTGATGATACTCAGTGAAAAGAGGTCCTAGTGTGTATCTGGAGCCTCCAACGATAAACTCCAGGAAGCCTCAGGCCTGCAAACCACAGATTGTGGGCACGATGGTTTTTCTTTTCTTTTTTGCTGCTGTAGGAAGGAAGAAGAAGCTAGGAGACCCTCAGCAGCCTGGCAACGTTGATAGCGTTTTTCACAATGGCACATGACTTTATTCCCTGATCCTTTGCAGGCTGGCCCTGGACAGCCTTCTAGAAAGTTCTTGCTTCCTATCATTTGCTTCCTTGGGGGAGCCGGGAGAGGCTCAGCTGGCAGGAGAACAGTGGACTGGGCAGGACTTTGGTGTGAGCTCGGTTTTCATCCCCTTCCAATCTGTGCGAGGCTCGACAGGAGTCTCTTTCTTGTTTGGGGCATGCCTTAAGTGTCTTACTACACTAATTCCCTGTAAGGACAGAATTCTGCACATCTGCCTTCAGACACTTTAATAATTGATTTTCCCAAGGTTTCCTGCTTTATTTTTAATTAAAAAAATTTTAAACATTGAGAAAGAAGATCAAAGACAGTTGCCCAACTGAAAAGCAGGGAAAGAGACACTGTGTTTCAGTTCCAGCTGATAAGATTAGGTGTGTTATTTCACCAAAGTTTCCAGAGCAAAATAAACAATAAGAACTGAGCGTGCAACTCCTGGACAGAGAGCTCACTTGCACATGAGCTGGTTTTCCTTGGGGAGTGAGCCCTGTAGATGACTGGGAAGCAAATGTTTTTGTGTGAAGTCCCTCCTCTGTTCTCTCCAGTGGATTAGTGTACGACTCTGAGGTCTTCACCTCTCTCTGCCCTGCCACTTCTGAACATAAACTATTAGGCATCCTTTAAACAAATGGGAAAATGCAAACGTAAGCGCAACACAAGACGTGTCTTAGGCATTTCAGATGCATCTGCCTGAGCCAGAGCTGCCGCTCCACTGCCGGATCAGGTCCTTAAGGTGTCAGAGTGACTGCCCTGTGGCCCTTTGACTGCATTGCTTTTGTTATAACAATATGTCAGCCTGGATTTGCTCTGTCAAACAAATGTGCCATCGCTGGCTTGGTTCTGACAGTTTTAGTTATGTTTCTCCTTGTAGCATATTGTCATACACACTGGAGAGAAGAAATGTGATTTGCTAAATATAAATCCTCCTGGAATTGGAGTGAAGTAGCTCTTGGGCAAAAGCTATAAACTATGTTTGAGTTCATCTGTTTCATGTTGGGTCATGTTGGTTGGTTTCATAAGTGATAGAAAATGTCTCAGCACCCGAACAGAAAACTAATAATTTGAGTGTACCAAATTCCAGCCCTTTCATTTTGCACACTCATTGAGAAAACAAGGGTGTGTGGTGTTACGGAGGGATCTTGAGGTGCTCTCAGAAGCGATGTCCAGGTTCTTTGTCTCCTGAACAAAGAGTTGAGCAAGACATGTCATGGTAGTAGTGAAAATGTGATTTAAAAGTGAGAGTGAAAGCAAAGGACATACTCCAAGGTGTATGATATTATATATAAGAGATTCCAAGAATTCTAGCAGAAAACTTCTAGAAATGATCAACACATTCCACAAAGTGGCAGATTACAAAATCAATCAGAGCCTATAAAAATTATAGCCCTTGTATATACAAATAACAAGCAATCAGAGAAAGAACTCAGGGAAACACTTTCATTCACAATAGCCTCAAAAAATTGGGAGGAAACCCAAAGGCATTAAAACTTCTTCAGTGAAAACTTTAAATCTTTGAAGAGATTTTGGAATACACAAAAGATGGAAAAACCTCCCATGCTCATGGATTGCTAGAATTAATACAGCGAAAATGACCATCCTACCAAAAGCCATCCCAATCAAAATCTCCATGACATTCTTCACAGAAATAGAAAAATCCATTCTAAAACTCATATGGAAACACAAAAGACCCTGGATAGCCAAAGCAACCCTGAGCACAAAGAGCAATGCTGGGGGGATTACCATACCAGACCTCAATCTGTATTGTAGAACCGTAGCCATAAAAACAACACAGTATTGGAACAAAAACAGATTTGCAGATCAATGGAACAAAGTAGAAGACCCAGACACCTGATAGCAGTCACCTGATATTTGACAACGGGGTGCCAAGAACACACAGTGGAGGAAAGACAGCATCTTCAAGTGGTGCTGGTAAGACTCGCTCTCTACTTGTAGAGGAATGAGACCCCTATCTCTCACCCAGCACAAAAGTCAACTCCAAATGGATCAAAGACCTCAATGTTAAACCTAAAATGCTGAAACTGTTAAAAGAAAACATAGGTAGTACCCTACAAGATATAGGTGCAAGAAAGGCCTTTAAATAAGACTGGGAAACTTGAATTTCAGTAGGCATACAAATGAAATTATTAATACTTCTCACCCTTCACAAAAGTCAACTCCAAATGGATTGAGGACCTCAGTATAGGTCCTGATACCTTGAAATTGCTAGAGAAAGAAGTAGGTTTTCCAGACAGCTAGTCAATTACTCATTTGAACTCACAGTAATGGTGACAGCATGCACAAGTCCTAGGCAAGCTCAAACCAGACAAAATCCCAGCATGGACAAAGGGAAGTGGGTACTAAATCCCAACCCCACCTAAGGACCTTATGGCAATTGATGGCTACTTGGGGGAGGGGGAGACAGTTTCTTATAGGTTTGGGTCCATCCACTGGTGCCCAGTGGATGGACCCACCCTGTAGGACATATGGGGACACAAATCAGACTCTATAAGCCATATTGTATATATAGTGGAGTATAGTGAATTGGGCAGGGGTCAGTCTAGGGAGGAGGTCTAAATGTTATCAAATTATATTGTATGAAAATAAAAAATTTCAATAAAATATTTTAGAGGGCCAACAATGAAGGTCTAGGCAAGCTTGGAGACATCTGAGCTCAAGCACAGACTTAAAGAGGTGCAAAAACTTTTAAAAAAACAAAAATCAGGTGTCAGTTGGCCATCTTAGCTGGTGGAGCATGAAACTATTTCGCATCCTTTGAAACTGTGTTTGTTTGCAAAAGCAACACTAGATTTCAGTGTTTAATTCCACAGCACATCCCCGCTTCCATTCTCATAAACTCTCAATTTACATCTTCTGTTAGGATTATTTTCACTTTGATTAGCATTTGAAAAGTCGGAAGACCAGTCTATGAGCAAAGAGCATATAATCAAATACATAACTGAAGTCTACTCGTCAACATGACTTTTCAAACAGATAAAGCCGCCGACAGCTTCTGACCAATTGAGATTTTCCTGATTGGTCTTTCAGTCTCCAACGAAAGCTGAACCTTTAGGCATCTACCCATTTCTCTGGTGGCCCATTTGACCTGGGTGTCCGAGGATTGTTTTTGTCTTTTCAACCTCTACATCCTTCAAGGATCAATTCACATACCATCTCATATTTGTCCCGTCCCAGAAACAGCTACCCATCCTCCGTGGTTACCCACAAATGCTTGTGTGACCTAGAGCTTTCTTTGATCTTCCTGTTACTCTAGTTCTCTGACTTTTTGTTTGTCCCTCCCGGTGATTACATTCCTCAAGTACAGGGAACATTTCTTTACTCCTGGTTTGTGCTTGGAGGGTAGGTGCTCGGACTGAAAGTATTAATCAAAGATCTACAAAGAGGCCTGAGCACCTGGATTCTTGAGTCCTTTCATGGGGTACAGGGCATGGTTTCCCCCAACCCCCACAGTAAGCAGTCTGACAGCACTGTCCTGGTGAGTCATCTTGTAGTGACCAGCATTTCTGGCTGGTAATTCAGCAAAGAAGATGAACTTGTAAACAATTTTCTACTGTAATGATTGAATTCACTATTATGCATCAAGAATTTTCTTCAGGAGGAATCTGAGTATATTCACCATAAATTGTATACACATAATAAAACTGAAAAGCACAACAAGCATTAACATTGAAATGAAACAATAAAAGCAAAACAATATGGTGAGCAAGAGAAAATTAAGCTAGGAAGATCAGCTTACTTAAGGCAAGCTCATACATAATGCTATCAGGGCACATTGAAAATCTTTGCACACAGCACCTCTGATCAATTTAAACCAAAGGCTACCAAAGCAATGATTTGGGGGAGCAGATGCATTCATTAGCATATCACATACACAGTCATAGGATAAATTAGATTCTTCCATAGGACCTATATAGAGAACAAATTTGAGATCTCCCCTCAGTTTCTCAAGTGGAGATATTCTGAGCTGTGATGGGAGTTTGTAATCTTGGGTCCCTTCTATCTGGCTGCTTGATCTAGGACTGACAATGCTGAATTTTAGTAAAATAGAATCATTCGGCATTAAGCCTGTGATCCTGGGAGTGGAATAATCTATTGGTGACCTCCAGGTATGTAAACATTTCACTTTTGTTTCTACAAGAATGCTAAGTGGTAGGAACAGCAGGTTATAGAGTAGGGTTATAACTTCATAGAGTTGACAGCTGTACTATCTGCAGAGCCAATATCTCCTTAACTCTCTTCAAGCCTACTGAATTTAATTAAAAGACAGGGTGATATGACAATGTTTTGGCTTTTAATAATGCTTACTAGTACCCAGAGTAGCACAGATCATCACATGTGCTATTTACATGGGGTGAGCGAAATTTCGCCAAATTGCAGGGCAGATAGGGGTTCAGAATAGACTGGCAGGGACAGGTTTCTCTTCTCCAGAGCCTGTTTGCTTCAATTTATAATCTCTTTGCAGGCTACTTCTCCTCCTGCTTTTTCATGTAAGGATTACATATCCACATGAGGCAGGACTCACATTTCGATGTCCTTGAACATCGACTGTCCTCTCTGAGACCTCTAGGAGCATTAAGTTTAACTTCCCTGAAGGGAGGGTCGGATTAGTCCACCCTGAGTCAACATCTACCCTGACAGCCAACAGTTCTAGTAGTTTACTGATAAGAGGATTTTAGAGGACAGGGTGAGGGGGCCACTGAATGACAACAGGTCCATGTCTTTGTAAGAGACGACCATGTAGAAGCTGTTGTCCATGACTGAGAATAACCAGAGCATTCGAGCATCAGCTGTGACTTCCTGTTTTCCTATGGAAGGAAATATTTTGCACTTCCATAAGGTTGTGACTGATCATAAATGATAGTACCTGGAAGTAATGACGGTCAGTCAGGCCTGTAGAAGGTAAGAAACACAAGTAATGGCCTCTATGATCATTTCTGTGCAGTTTCATCTTGACAGAGGTAGTATGTGTGATAACTATGTGTGGCTGTAATAATATTTGTTGTTGCTAGTTCTGGACATGAGTCGGTATTTACCCTTCAGCTATCACACTGTTCAGGCATGAATCATTTTTTAATCTATCTAGAAGAAGACGCAGGTGAAACCGTTTCCCTTTGAGCTATCAAAAATCACAACAACTAACAGCAGCACCTGGCAGCAGCTGCTCCCTGTTTTCTCCACTCCTGTAGAGCCGCCCTTCGGGACTGCTGTTGTCTTCTGTTGTCCTGGCTCCTCCCTCTTCCTCTCCCCATGGGTGCTTGCTCAGATTTTGCAAAACTCTTGCAGAATACTGCAGGGTTCCAAACTCCACTGTCATAACATCCAGTCTCCCAGCCAGAGCACGGAGGTAAGCTTTGTGTTTCCCACTTTTCTTTTATTGTACTGGGGATTAAAATCAGGACCTCACACATGCCAGACAAGCTCTCTACCACTGAGTTCCCTCCCTAGCTCCTTCCCACTCTTAAAAGGAAATATAGATCTTTATGGAAATTGTGTTTAAAATATAAATTATGTTCCTGAGTCAGACCACCCTTCGAGAAGCACTTTTCAGATTTTATTGTATATTTCTTTCTTTCTTCGTTGGTTTGTAAGTGCTGATTTTTTTTTTTTTGACATTATGTTGGGACTTTATTACACTTTGATTCTGATGACAGGGATATCAGAATAATGATGGTGTGTGCTATAGCAATTGTACAAAACAAAACTTACCACCATCCACTCTGAATCATTAATGAAAGGCTTGGTGCTGAGTGAGCTTCAAAGGAACTAGAAAGAAAGGCATACACACCAGGCACAGAAAGGTTACCTTAAAGCAAACTGGGTATTACATCTGAGAATCTAATAGCTATATATTTTCCCTTTTGCATTCTGTTGTTATAGAATATAAAATGCCCTTTTACTATTTTATTTCCTCTTCAATTTTCCATCTCCTTCCAAGAAGCTTCATGGCAGGGACCTTTTCACAGTCTTCTCAAATCATCTCAGTGGAACAACAGAGCAGATGCTTAATAAATGCTTATAGTTTGCTTGATATGAACAAGTTAACACTGGTACTTGTAAGAAATGTTCCTTGGCTTTGAATAATGGTTATTGACACTCAAATGTAGCACAGATCATCACACAATACATTTTTTTTTCTCCTTCCATGCTCCCTCTCCCTCTAATTTGAGTATCACAGGTGTCCAGGATGAGCTGGCAGTCAAAATCCATCAGGCTGAGAGGGCTTTACCACGTAAACCAGGAACCTATGCAGCGCCAGGGAGCAGGAAAGACCCTCGCAAGTGTTGGTCTTGTATAGGATGTCAGAGTCTCAGCGAGATGAGAGGGATGATTATAGAAATGAAAATCCCAGTGAGGCAGACATGGAAGCTGACTTGAGCCTTTGGATGTGGAATGGGTGGATATTGGCTACATGCAGAGTAGCTGATGATCTAAATAAACGTGCTACAGGGATGGGAATCAGTTCCTTACTGCTAGAAAAGGGCTGCAATAGAGGTTAAACCCCAAAGATGAACTAAGCATTGTCGGTGTAAACCTGGTAAAAGCAGACACATAACTGTATACATAAATATAGTATTTTATGTAAATACATTGAACACTGATGCACGTGTGCTTGTGTGATGCACATACATACACATAAACACACGCAGACATGAACACACACATACATGCGTGTATATATACCCACATTCAAAGGATCGAAAAATGTTGATTTCAGGACTTGGACAACAAATGTCTAAGAAGCCTGGGCCATGTTGCAATAGTGAAAGGAATTCAAAACTCTTAGAGCAATTCTTTTTTAAAAAAAAAATTTACTGAACTTTTTGTGAATCCCATACACAAAATCATCTTTATAGCCCAATTCTGCCTCCCCCTTTGGCACCCTCCCATAGCCCCCCCCCCCAAGTGGAGTTCACAATTCTGTCATTTGTATTAAGGCCAATTATGTAAAGTTAGTGTTCTGACATGTTCCTTAGTGCAAGTTCATCCACCAGGGTTTAGTCAGCCTATCTAGATTCTCTCCCTTCAAGAAGATTAGATCTTCTTCACCCAGCAGTAATCATCTACCAATAATTCCTTGACTAAGATCGGGACTTGCTGTTCATTTCCACAGTTCTGTCCTGAGTTTTTGTCTGCTTAAGTTTGCATGGATCTTGTGCGTGTTGACACCATTGCTGTAGGTTTGTATGAGAAGGGTTCCAGGCACCTGAAGGACTATTTCCATACGGTCATGCATATCCTCCCTTGCTTTTACCATCTTTCTGCCTCCTCTTCCACAATGGTCCCTGAGACCTGAGTAGGTAGATCTCAATATAGGAGCCCTGTCCAAGGACCCACACTCTGCCAACTCTCACTCTCTGCATTTTGGCCATTTGTGGCCTTTTGTGTTCCTGGCACTCTGTTGCATGTGGGAGCTTCATTGATGGGAACTGAGAGATGCATTAGCATTCTCTTTATCCCTTGTTCCATGTCCTGTGAGTGTTAGGTATAGAGGTTGCATCCTAGATGTGCCAATTAGGCTTCGGTAATTCACAGAGAATCTCTGTGTGTGACCAGTGGTGTAACTGTAATAATCTCTGTCTGTTGAAAAAGAAGCTACTTTGATGGGTGGTGACTGGGATACTTGTCTGTGAATTTAAGGATTCATATTTTGCACATAGTAAGAAATTATATTTATCTAGGGTTATGAGAGCCGCAGGTTTCCTCTAAGATCTATGGCCTCTCCAGCTATGTGTATTGGCTAGGTTTAGAGTACCAGACATAAGTTTCCTCCTGTTGAGTGGGCGTTAAGTCCAATTAGGTAGCTGTTGATTACCCCCAAGATAAAAGTGCCACTACTACACCAATGTTGTTTGCTGTGCTGGTCACTGATGTGGTTTTTAGGCCTTGAAGCTAGGGCTGGACCATTGATGGATGTTCTCCCTTATCAGCCTCCACAGTGATCTCCAAAGCTATGAGAGCTGGCCTCAGGGGAGGTGGTTTCTGGGTCAGTTCCAGCTCCATTGCTCCAAATCCTGTGTCCGAAGTATGTCCTGTCCTTCAGCAATAGGGTCTCACCTTCAAGTTCTGGGATGCAATCAAGGACTGTGGTAATAGCCTGTGTAATTCTGGGAGTCTCTTAGACTACCTGGCCAACAACTCAGAGGAAGCTTTCTCCTGTCTGGCACTGTTTCTTGTTATGTAGTCTTCAGCTGTACTTACGGACTCATGTAGGGATATTGTATGACGTGTAATTCCACCAGACAGCTCCTAGAACTGATTAATATTTTCAGTAAAGTGGCAGGTTACAAAATTAACCTACAAAAATCAGTAGCCTTTCTATATACCAATAACAAGCAATTGGAGAAAGAGTACAGGGAAACACTCCCATTCACAATAGATCTTGACCTGACCCAAGACATCAAAGATCTCTACAATGAAAATTTTAAATCTTTAAAGAGATTGAGGAAGACACCAGAAGATGGAAGGACCTCCCATGCTCATGGTTTGGAAGAATTAATGTGTGAAAATGACCATCCTGCCAAAAGCAATACATAGATTCAATGCAATCCCAGTAAAAATCCCCATGACATACTTCACAGAATTAGAAAAAACAATCCTTAAATTCATATGGATGCACAAAAGACCCCGGATAGCCAAAGCAACCCTGAGCACAAAGAGCAACGCTGGGGGGATTACTATATCAGATCTCTACAGAGCTATAGTCATAAAAAACATGGCACTGGCACAAAAATAGACACATAGGTCAGTGGAACGTCATTGAGGACCCAAACCTGAGCACACACAATTTCAGCCACCTGATATTTGACAACCGTGCCAAGAACACACAGTGGAGGACAGACAGCATCTTCAACAGATGCTGCTGGCAAAACTGGATCTCCACCTCCTGTAGAAGAATGAAACTAGATCCTTATCTTTCACCTTGCACAAAAGTCAACTCCAAATGGATCAAAGGCCTCAATGTGAAACTTGAAACTCTGAAATTGTTAAAACACTGGCAGTAACCTATGAGATACAGGTGTAGGAAAGGACTTTCTAAATTGATACAGATGTTCAGGAATTAAGGTTAACAACAAGTGGGACCTCATTAAACTAAAAAGCTTCTGTACAGTAAAAGAAACAATCAAGAAAGTAAAAAAGAAATCTTACAGATGGGGAAAAAATCTTCACCAGTGACACATCTGACAGAGGTTTAACATCCAGAATATAAAGAACTCATAAAACAAAGAAGCAAGAAAATAAAGGACCCAATGAAAAGATGGGCTAAAGATCTAAACAGAGAGTTCTCAAAGGAAGAAATAAAGGTGGCTAAGAAACATCTTAAAAACTGTTCAACATAGTTATAAATTAGGGAAATGCAAATTCAAACCATCTTAGACCAATTCTACCAAAACCCTTCCCAAATCAAATTCAATTTGCACATCAAAATAATTTTAATAAATAATACATTGATGAAAAAGGAAAATATGGGTCCATGATAATGTAATTATATAATCAGTAGCCTAAAAGTTTGGAGATAAACAGAATATTTAAATATTTTCAACATTCCTCTTCATAAAACTGTTAAGAAATTTTGAGAGAAACAGCATTGCTAATCACAGGATCAACACGAACATCATTATTAGGAGGTCAAATTAAAATGATGTTATATCAGGGAAATAAAAATTGAAGAGCTTTCTACAGAACAGGCCTATAACTGTCAAAGTGCTGAGGTCTTTCAAGTCAAGAGAAAGAGAAACAAACGTACAGCGGAAGGAGTTTGGAAATCCATGACAAGCAAAGCCAGCAAGTGATAAGAATGTCAGGACGACCACTGGAGAAACACCTGATGCTGCCTAGAGGCATGTGTGTTAAGCCTGCATGTACGTCAAGTTCACCTGTGTCAGGCAATTCCTGTGGAGGTCAGAAGGGAGCATTGGATCCCCCAAATTGGAGTTATGGGTGGTTGCTAGTCGCCATGTGGGCATTGGGCACTGAATGGGGGTCCTCTGCAAGAGCAGTCAGTGCTGTTTCATTGCTCCAGTCCCAGGAGTATCTTTTAAGGTGATTCAGAACCATGGCTGGGGTCTGGAGAGATAACTTAGTGGTTAAGAGCACTGATGACCCTTGCAGAGGACTCTGGTTCAATTCCCAGCACCACATGGTGGCAAACAACCATCTATAACTCCAGTTCCAGGGGATCTATGCCATCTTCTGACCTCTTCCGGCATTGCATGACATAGGTGCACTTATACACACATGAAGGCAATACACTCATACACGTAAAATAAAAATACTATATAAAATACTTTTAAAAAGCCCATGGCTGCTGACAACTCTCTGGAAGCACATTATTGTGTTTACATTCTGTTTGTTTTGAGATAAAGTTTCACTCCGCAGTAGAGTCTAGCCTGAACACCCTGTGGAGTCCAGCCAGCCTTGACCTTCCAACCCTCCTGCCTCAGCCTCTCCACTGCTAGAACTGCAAGCATGAGCTACGACACCCAGCTGTATTACCTTTCAGTCTCTCCACGTTCAGCGGGAATCCTCAACACCCTCATTTTCTAACCACAGCTTATCTCACTCCTGATTAGTTACAATATTCCTTTCAAACACATCAACTATTTTTCTGTGTTCCTATAATAAGAAATCGTTTCAGGCTAAACTTGCATATATGGTACTTCTTGTTCCTTTTTAAAAGATTAATTTAATTTTTTATTATTTTATGTGTATGAGTATCTGCTCACATGCATGTATCTGCCGCACATGCTGCCATGCAGTTCCCCTAGAGGCCAGAAGAGGGCGCTGATCCCGGACTTCTTGTACCTTAATACATGGTCTTCAGTTTCTCACCCTTCCGCCTTTGCCCACAGCTCTCCCACTCTCCATCTTCTCTGTCACTCTCTCCTTTCTCCCTCCTCTGGTGTGAGGAAAACTAAGAAGAGAATAAAATGGTGTTTTGGTGAGTGCTGTGGTGTACTTAAGACAGAGCTATCACGGATGATTTTAATCAGTCACACAGAGAGATGAGGAAATGGGTGTTTCAGAGAACATGGAGTTTGAGCTGAGCTGTGATTCGAGGCATGGTAGTTGAGTAAGTGAATGGCTAATAAATTAGGAAAGGAATTCATAGTGATAAAATTTGAAATGTACATAGGATGAAATCGTATTCATCCGTCAAGGAAATATATGGCAGTATTGGCAAATGTTTTGTTGGTCTGTACAAGGTTGGAGATAATATACACATTTGCCAAAAATACATTTACAGATTTGAGCCAGTATATATTCTACTCTAGGATTAAAACTTATTTGTTTAATAAAATGTAAATTAACAACAATTCAACCAAAGGTGATAAAACTATGGGTAACCATGGAGGAAATTGAAAATGCCTTCAGAACTCTTTCTTAGTGCTGAATGGTTTAACTATTTTTTTTAAAACTAAAGAAGGTGCTGTCGTGGTTTATGGAGGACAGCTGTCTCATTAATTTTTGAAGGGTACCTTATAGGGATACTAAGACAGCATGATTTTAGGACAAAGCCACTGTACCTTCCAATAGTATCCTAACTGACCCCCCACTCCCTGCTGAAGGGTGTTAAGTTCATATAACTGGATGCTTGAAACAAGGTTAGTACTTGGCCCTACAATTTAACATCTTTATCTCTTCCCTAGCACTATACCTTTCTCTGGTCATAAATTTTAGTTTGAAATGAGAGCACACTTAGCCCAAAGTTATTTTTTCTTCTTGATAATTCACAGGTAAATTATTACCACACATCTTAGCAACTGAAGCAGGCAGTTCCCTTTCCTTTCCTTAGTTAAGAACATTGTCTTTGGCTTGTCTGAATTGGCAGCATCACTGCTCTTAAGCCTGGGGGTTATTATTTAATAATTCAAGGGTATTTGAACATAGCATGCAGTACTGAGATAGTCCCTCTGATGACTGAGACAGCTACTAAATGACCAGTGGTGTCAGCTCAGGCAACTGGTCAAAGGAATGATGTGTGTTCTGGGTAGAGTAAAATGCTGAAAGAAATCTTCATTCTACTCAGAATAGCTTGCAACTTAAAACTTATGAAGGTTTTACTTCTGGGATTTTTTTTGTTTAATATTTTTGTGCCACAGTTGAAGGATGGAAGGAAATGGCCAAGAAGGGATGACTAAACATAGATGAAACAGTCTAAATGAATCATAAGCAAAAAAAAAAAAATGACAGGTTGTGGAGGTCTGATTTAAAGCTGAGATTTTCTTCAGGAAATCTTGCAATGCAAATTCTACACAGGAGCATATTAAAAGGGGAAATACTGTTTAATTTTCTCAAGTGATGCCTATAAAGATATAAACTAATATTAAAAACTCTTGAATTACAGGGCTGGAGAGATGGCTCAGTGGTTAAGAGCACTGGCTGTTCTTGCAGAGGACCTGGGTTCAATTCTCAGCTCGTACATAGTAACCAACAACTGTCCATAACTGCAATTCCAGGGAATCCAGTGCCCCCTTCTGTTCTCCGTGGGCACTGCATGACACAACTGCACTTAAACACATACAGGCATAACACTCATACACATAAAATAAAAAAACAATCAGAAAACAGAAAACAAAAAAACTCTTAACTTGGAACAGAAGTTCTCTAATGTGCTAACGGGTTCCAGGAATCCACAGCAAGCATTCCAGGCAGTGGTGTAACTTTTCAAACATTCTCAATCAGGTTAATCATTATTGCATCTCTTCAGCTCTAAGCCAGAAGACCAGCCTAAACAATAAACTCGATAAGAAAAAAAAAAAAAGAATTACAGCAAAGCAAGATACCACTTGTCGTTGTCTATAGATGACAGGATGCCATGGGAAGTGACAGAATTTAACAGATGAGCATTTTAAGGAGACTTAATTAGAACTAAAAGAGAGGGGCCACGATGAATGATGCCATTCTATAGTTTGTTTTTCCTTCTTGTTCGGGTTGTAGTGGGAAAGAGCAGGCAGGACACTGGGAGGGTGGAGGAAGCATGCATTTTATTTAGGCTGCAGCCTGCTCCAGTGGGCTCAAGCCTCGAAACCTGGACCCCGAGGGAAGTAGCCCATAGCTTTTCTACTTTACCCATTGGGTTACAGTGAGAAGAAAACTTACATCTTGATTGTCTATCAGCAGAGCCTCAAAACTAGACAAATTATCATCAATTTACAAATAAAGAAAATGTTAAAAAAGAAATCCCTTATCTGAAAATTATCGCAGAAGTCTCCGTCTGAGACAAACAGAACTGAGGAAGCGTCATCAAGACCAAAGGTGAGTAGTTCTAGCTGGCTGTGTCAGCGCTGTAATCACAAACTTGTCAGCTGAACTTTACTGACAGACACAGAGAGAAAACAAGGATTATTTTCCACATTTTCCTTGACTATTCCACCAGGCTCTCCATCAAGATGACAAAATTCATTGACAAACACAATCAGATATTTTTGCTATGTGAGTTCAAGCTGTTCCTAAAAGTTACTTTGTTTCCTTTAAAAATGAAGTTTCTATGTGCTTATGTCACTTTTCCATGTTACAAAATAGACGTGGGCTGGGAGCAAATTGGTTTGCTGTTCCTCTAAACATCCACCCTCAGGCACACGCCTCCCTTTCCATCTGCGTATGCAAAGTCATCACACCAGATTTACTTTTTCAGATACACATAGATTCCAGTTCTGGGTTTGTAGTGGAGTTCTGTGTCCTTTTTACATGTCTGATATCAGAGTCTTCAAAATTATTATTATTATCCTCACTGCCTTCATGCATCATTGAACCCTTTTGGAGTCATTGGTCCACATTTTCAAATAGGAACATTTTCTCAGTATGGAACTTATAATAGAAAGTACTGAATTCACAGTTATAAAAATACACTGTAAATGGTGGAAAAATTCATCTTCAGAGACAAAAGGTAGATTCTGTTAACTGAGGAGTGTGCAGTTAGGCCTGATCAGCACACTTTCACAATGCCCACAGCTTTTGAGACAGTGATCATCATTATACATGTGATAGGGAAAATCAAATCATTTTACTTCATAATTTTCTGGCATGTTGGTTAACATAATTGCCCCGCTTGTTTTGCTTCTGAAACTTTTATGTTACCTGCAGATCTGTTGGTTGACCACCGTGGACCACATATATCTGGACACATCACTTCAGGAACCTTGCTCCACAGATCTAAGGAAGGAAAAAGGAGGAAGCATGTGGGTTAAAATTACACTGATGTGACCAGCTGTAGGGGCAGATGCCTGTAATCCCAGCACTTGGAAGCAGGGAGATCAGAAGTTCAGGGTCAGCATCCCTACTGTGTTAAGATCCTCCTTCATTTTTTTTTTTTTTTTTGGTCTTTTTGAGACAGGGTCTCCCTGTAGCCTCAGCTGGCTTAGAAATCACTATGTAGACCACCAGGCTGGCCTTGAACTCACAGAGATCCACCAGCCACTGCCTCCTGAGCGCTGTGTTAAAGGAGTGTACCACCACGCCCAGCTGAAAGGTCCTCCTTAGATTTAAACATCCTGGAGGGAAGCCCCTCAACTTGGGAAGTTAGAAAGTCTTACAAAGCTCAGGAAGCAACAACTCACTAGTCTCAGGAGGTTCTTGAAACTTACAAGATTCACAAGTCCCATCCTCAAAATTATATGAGCAGTTACAAGGGATGAGGAGTGGAGACTGCTGAGCCAAGCTGCCTACAGTGTGTGACAGGGATGCGGCTTCCGGGAGTCTGCACCAGTGTTCGGTGGATGTAGTCACCTTGTTCTCCACGCTCTTGTAAGTGATCCCTCACAAATGCTCTGTAAGTAAGCCCAATAAACTCCTTGGTTTGCCAAGCAGTACTTTGAATCATTACTTTTCTGGGGCCTTATCTGGGGTAAATAAATGGTTGTTCATGTTTCTCCAGGAAAACAATTCTTGGTACATCATGAGTTCAGTGCCAGCTTAGGCCTCATGTGCCCTTGTCTCAAAACAACTTCAAGAAAATTTGTAATGATGTGAAAAATGAGAAACTATTCCTCTCTAGCTTGTCATCACACACATATTTCTATCTGAGGCAAAGCTCATAGCCATTTCCTGGCATGAGCCTGGACTTGGTACTGATGTGTTACCGGACTAGAGGACTTTTAATTTGGTGTGAAAGTTTAGTAATGATGATCATTTAGATGCCATTGTAGATGGGGGAGCACAATCTCATAGAAACCTTTGTTACTGGAACCTTTGGGATCTCATCTGGGTTACCAGATGATACAGGGGAAACAAGGTCCTCCTTAGGGTTCTTCATCTCATTAATAAAAGAATTTATGGGTAGACTCAAATGGAAGCTTGAGGCCAACTTTGTTACTTTAAAAGAAAATGCCTCTGGTCATGCAAGCTGTAAATCTCAACAGGCACCTGAGGAGAACGGAGGAAAGGAGGGAAACAGCTATGCCATTTAAAGTCAGCATGAAGGGCTGGCGTGTGGTGAACTCTCAGCCACAGGGAAGAGGGCTTTAAAGAAACAATATGAAACCCAAAATGCTGAAGCAGCACAAAGTGTTAGAGAAGGTTTGCTTAGAAGAGAGATGGAAGGAAAGGAATTCAGAAAAGCATGCAGACGTACCAGTTACATGGTTACTAGGGATTCCTGGCAGAAAGTTTCACCATCTCATTAGTAGTCTAGTTATTCACCCTATTTCTTTAGCTTGACTAAGGCGAGCCTGCCTTCTTGGAGATGGTCCAGTGGACAGGTGATTAACCTGGCTGAACTGGAGCATTGGGTTTCCATCCAGGCCTATAAGAGGCCTTTCTTGCCACTGTAACACTTTCTACCAATAAAATCATACTTTTAAACTACATAGATCTTATCTCAATTTTGTTTTTCAAAAGGAACAGATTAATCTTGAGTTAAAAGATTTCCTGACATTTTTCAAAATCTACTTAAATTTTTTTTATTGAGCTTTTGTACATTTCATATGAAAGTTCTTAATCAAATTTAGAGGCCCTCCCCCATCCATATCCCTCCACTGGACCTCATGTATTCTGCCATACATGTTAAGCCCTGTCTGGTCAAGCTTTTGTACCCAGATGTCCCTGGGTGCAAATTCATTCACTGGAGTCTAGTCAACCTATCTAGAGATCATTGGTAAGGCCTATGCTCCCTCACCCAGTAGTAATCAGTCTCCAGTAGCTCTCAGACTAGGGCCAACCCACCACCCATTTCCCTCGCTCCACTCCGGGCCCTTGTCTGATTGAGTTGACATGGGTCCTGTGCTCTATGCCACCATTGCCTTAAGTTAACATGTTCAAACTTCCAGGGACCTGAAAGTCTCTGCTTCCCCATGTTCATGAACCAACCTTCGCCCTTACAATCTTTCTGTCCCCTCTTCTGCAATGGTCCCTTTGCTGTAGGTGGGAGAGGTTTGATATAGGAGTCATATCCAAGGACACACACTCTGAGTCTCTTATTCTTTAAAAGTTGACCAGTTGGCCTTTTGAGTGCATCTCACTCTATCACATAAGGAAGCTTCACTGGTGAGAGCTGAGGGATGCACTAGTTTTCTCTCTATCCCCTGTTCTACTATGTTCCATGAGACTTAGGTGTAGAGGTTCCACTGTAGAGATGTCAGCTAGGACTGGGCATCTCTCAGACATATATTCTCTATGTCTGACCCATTGTGGGATTCTGCAGTAACCTCCACCTCTTGCAAAAAGAAGCTTCTTTGATGAATGGTGTATGGTATAATTGTCTGTAAATAATAAGGATCCATATTTAGCATATAGTAAAAAATTTCATTTGTCTAGAGACATGACAGAGATGGGTTTTTCTCTAGAATCTATGACCTCTCCAGCCATGTGTATCTGTGTTTACAGTGCCACCTGTGAGTTCACTCCCAATGAGAGGGCATTAAGTCCAATTAGATAGCTGTTGATTGCCCCCCAGATAACAGTGCCACTACTGCGCTAATGGAGGTAATTTGCTGTGTTGTTCGTTATGGATTTTAGACTTTGGGGCTGGGTTGGACCATTGATTTATTTTTCTCCCTTAGCAGCTTACATAGTATCCTCCAGAACAACGAGAGCTAAACTTCGGGTAGAAGACTTCCAGGTCAGTTCCTGCTCCATTGCTTCAAGTACTGTGGACCATGTATGTCCTGTCTTCAGCAGCAGGGTCTTATCTTCCAGTTCTGAGCTCTGGCAATAGCCTATGTGAGTTTGTGAGTCTCTTGGGCCATTCTAACCAACTACTCCAAGGGAGGTCTCTCCTGCATGGCACTGTGTTCTTTGCCAAGCAGCTCCCAGGTATACATATGTACTAATGCTCAGGAACCGTATGTGCATTTTCAGGGGGTTTCTGAGGCAACGCATTTCCCTCCGGCTTCTCTGCACCCCCCAAGAGCCCTTTATTTCTACTCTCTCTCCCTGCATACAACCTCCCTTCTCCATCCTCAGTTCTATTGCCCCCATTATCCCCTCCCTTCCTTCCAGTAAGACCTGATTCCTATCATCCCCTTCTCCTGAGTTCCTTCCTCCCCCATCATGGCCCCCTGAATGTCCCCCCCAGCCATACACTCCCACTTTCTCCACCTCCCCTGTGGCAACATCTGTTCTCCACTATCCCCGTCGATAAAGTTCTTTCTTTTCCTTTACTACTGTGTTTCCTTTCCATTTTCCTGACTCCAGCTGTAACATCAGGATATACATTCACATATATGGGATTGGTGCTATGATCCTCAAATGAGGGAGAACATACATCACTTGCTTTTCTGTGTTTGTGTTACTTCATTTAGTGTAACGGTCTCTAATTCCATCCACTTACCTGAAAATTTCAGTTTTTCTTACTGCTGAGTAGAACTCTATCGTGTAGATGTACCACATTTTTATTATCCATTTACAAGTTAAGGGACATTTAGCTTGTTTCCATTTACTAGCTATTGTGAAGAGAGAAGCAAAAAGCATGGATGTTCAGGGGTCTCTCCAGTAGGATGAGTCCTTTGGGTATATGCCAAGGAGCGGTATAGCTGGATCATGTGATAGATTCGTTTTTAGTTTTTTGACAGTTCACATCCTTTCCATAGTGGTTGTACAGTTTGCATTCTCATCAGCAGTGAATGAGCGTTCCCCTTTCTCCTCATCCTTGCCAGCATTTGGTGGTGTTTGTTCTCTTCATATTATCCAGTCTGACTGGGGTAAGGTGGACTCTTACAGTTGCTTTTATCTGCATTTCTCTAATTACTAAGGATGTTGGGGATTTTAAAAGGTGTTTCTTAGTCATTTTTTATTTCTTTGTTTGAGAACTCTCTGTTCAGGCCTATAGCCCATCTTTTTATTGGGTCATAATTTTCTTGTTTCTTTGGTTTTTGAGTTCTTTGTATATTCTGAATATTAATCCTCTGTCAGATGTGAGGTTGTAAAGATTTTCTCCCACTCAGTGGGTTTCCTCTTGATTTCCTTGGTTGTTTCTTTTGCTGTACAGAAGCTTTGCAACTTAATGAAGTTTATTTATTGACAGTTGACCTTAATGCCTGAGCAGCTGGTATCCGATTGAGAAAGTCCTTTCCTATGCCTATATTATAGAGGGTACTGCCTATGTTTTCTTCTAGCAGCTTCAGAGGTTCAGTTTTTATATTGAGGTCTTTGATCCATTTGGAGTTGATTTTGTACAGGGTGGAAGATAAGGGTTCAATTTCATTCTTCTACAGGTGGAGATCCAGTTTTGCCATCACCATCTGTTGAAGATGCTGTCTTTCCTCCATTGTGTCTTCTTGGCACTTTTGTCAAATATCAGGAGGCTGCAACTGTGTGTACTGGGGTTTGTGTCTTCAGTGGTGTTCCATTGATCTATGTGTCTATTTTTGTGCCAGTATCATGCTGTTTTTATGACTATTGCCTGCAATATAATCTGAGATCCCCCCAGTGTTGTTCTTTTTCCCAAGATTGTTTTGGCTATCAGGGGACTTTTGTGATTCCATATGAATTTTGGGATGATATTTCTCTAGCTCTGTGTTGAATGTCATGGGTTTGATTGACATTGAATTGAATCTGTAGATGGCTTTTGGTAAGATGGTAATTTTCACAATATTAATTCCACCAATCCATGAGCATGGTAGGTCTTTCCATCTCCTAGTGTCTTCCTCTATTTCTTTAAAGCTTTATAATTTTTATTGTAGGGATCTCTAATGTCTTTCTCTAGGGTTATTCCTAAATATTTTATTTTTTGAGGTTATTGTGAATGGGAGGATTTCCTTGAATGCATTTTCTAATTGCTTGTTTTGGTATATAGAAAGGTTACTGATTTTTGTAAGCTGATTTTGTATCCTGCCACTTTCTGAAAGTGTTAATCATTTCTAACAGTTTTCTGGTGGCATTTTGTGGATCTCTTATGTATAATATCATATCATCTGCAAAGAGAGATAATTTGACTTCTTTTCCAATTGGTATTCCTTTAATTTCCTTATCTTGTCTTATTGCTCTTGCAAGGGTTTCAAACACTATATTGAAAAGGAGTGGAGATGGTGGACAGCCATGTCTGGTTCCTGATTTTGATGAGAATGCCTCAGTTTTTCTCCATTTAGAATGATGTTGGCTGTGGGTTTGATGTATGTAGCTTTAATTATGTTGAGGTATGTTCACTCTAGTTCAATTCCTTTTGGACTTTTAACATGAATGTGTGTTGGATTTTATCCAAGGTCTTTTCTGAATCTATTGAGATGACCATGTGGTTTTTGTCCTTAAGTCCATTTATATGTTTATTACATTTATTTACTTACATATATTGAAGTATACGTATATAGAGAGATGCATCTCTAGAATACAGCCTACTTAATCTTGGTGGATGATCTTATTGATGTGTGTCTGAATGTGCTTTGTGATTATTTTGTTGAGAACCTTTTATCTATGTTCGTTAAGGACATGGGCCTATAGTTTTCTTTTTTAGTTCTGTCTTTACCTGGTTTTGGCATTAGAGTGATACTGGCTTCATAGAAGGAATTTTGGAGTTCTCCCTTTGAATAATTTAAGCAGTATTGGTTGTAGATCTTTGAATGTCTGGCAGAATTCTGCTGTGAATCCATCTGTGCCTGGGCACTTTTTTAGTCAGGAGGTTTTGTATTACTGTTTTAATTTCCTTGTTTGTACTGGGTCTGCTTAAGCTGTTGATCTCTTCTTGGTTTTAGTGTCCATGACTTTAGAAATTCATCCATTTCTTTTAGATTTTCAAATTTAATGGAGTATAGAATTTTAAAGTATTGTTTTACAATGTTCTGAAATTTTTTAGTGTCTGTTGTGATGTATCCCCTTTCATCATCTCTCATTTTGTTAATTTGGATTTGCTCTTTCTTTTCTTTGGCTAAATGGAGTAAGGGTCTGTCCATCTTTTTTAACTTTTTCAAATAACCAGCTTTTAGAATGATTGATTTTTAAAATAATATTTGTTGTTTCTATTTCATCAATTTCTTCTCTGTTTTTTGTTATTTCTTCTCATCTACTAGGTTTGGGGTTGGTTTGTTCTTGTCTTTCAGAGTCTTGAGTTGCAATGTTAAGTTATTTACATGTGCTTTTTCTGATTTTTTAATGTAGGCACTAAGAGCTATAAACATTCCTCTTAAGACTGCTTTTAAAGTGTCTCAGAGGTTTTGTTGTATTGTATCTCATTTACATTTAGTTACAGTAATATTTTTATTTCTTTCTTAATTTCTTCTTTGACCCATTTATCATTCAGGTGTGTGTTGTTTAATCTCATGAGTTCAAGTAGTTACTAGAGCTTCTTTTACTATTGATTATAAACTTCATTGCACTGTGGTCCAGTAGAATGCATGGAATTATTTCAGTGTTTTTGTATTTGTTGAGATTTGTTATGTGTTCCAGAATATGGTCAATTTTAGAAAAACTTGAATATTCTTTGGTGCTTGTGTGGAATATTCTATAGCTGTCTGTTAGTTGCATTTCATGTAACATGTTATTTAATTCAGATGTCTCTTTGTTTCTTCTTTTTCCAGTTGACCTATGTTTTGGAGATAGTGAAGTATTGAAGTCACCTCCTGAGTTGGGCTTAATTTGTGTTTTATAGCCTAGGAGTACTGTTTTTATGAGATTGGTTACATCAGAATTTGGTACATATATGTTCATAATTGCAGTATCTTCTTGATCAATTATTCCTTTGACTAAAATGAAGTGACTCTCTTTATCTCTTCTGATTAGTTTTAATTTGAAGTCTATTTCATCAGATGTTGGATTTGCAACACCGGCTGTCTTCTTAGAGCCATTTGCTTGAAATATTTTTTCCATCCTTTTACCGTAAGGTAGTGTCTATTCTTAAAGGTGAGATGAACATCATGAAAACAGCATAGAGATAGGCTTTCTTTCTTGATCCATTCTGTTAACCTGTGTCTTTTGAAAGGGGAGTTGAGGCCATTGATATAGTATTATTGAAAGATGTACTGGATACTATCATTTCAACTTATTTGTGTTTGTGGCCCTTCTTTGTGTTTCCATTATTATACCTTCCTTTGTTTTCTTTCTGTAGTCTCTTGGTTATACTCATTCCTGTCTTCAGTCCTTTGTATTTGAATATTCTCTGTAGGGTTTGTTTTGTGGACATGAATTCTTCCAGCCTACTCTTGTCATGGAAAATTTTCCATTCCCCTTTAACTGTGATCGATAGTTTTTCTGGCTAAAGTATTTGGGGTTAGCATCCATGGTCATTAAGAACCGAGAATACTTTGGTTAAGGCTTTTCTGGCTTTCTTAGTTTGCATTGAAAAGTCAGCTGTAATTCTGATGGCTTTTCCTTTATATGTAACTTGCCGTTTGTCTCTAGTAGGTGTCTTTGTTCTGTACATTTAATGTTTTTACTATGATATGCTATGGGGAGTTTATGTTCCGTTTTGGTCATGTCTAATTAGTATTCTATGTGCTTTTTGAATCTGTATAGGTAGGTCTTTTCTTAATGTAGGGAAGTTTACTTCAATAATCCTGTTGAATATCTCATTGACCTGAGAGTTTTTTCTCCTTCATATATGCCTATGATGCATAGATTTGGTCTTTTAATAGTGTCCCGCGTTTCCTGTGTATTCCATTCCTGTGTTTTTAAAATCTTTACAAAGTCCTTGCTTAAGGAGTTCAGAGCTTCAACTTTGTCATCTAGTCTTGATATTCTGTTTTCTCTTTTATTCATTCTGCCTGTGAGGCTTTCTCCATTGGCTTTTTGAGTTTTTCAATTCCATGTTCATTTCGGTTTGGATTTTCTTCAATATTTCTCTTTTATAAATTCACTTTTCAAGTCCTGAATTTTTTTTGATATTTCATTAAGCTGCATATTTGTACTTTCTTGAAATTTTATCACACATTTATATGTATCCTCTTTGAGTTCTTTTACTTGTTCATCTGTGTGTTTTTTACATTCTTTGACCATGTTTATGATTGTCCTTTTTGAATTTAAAAAATTCCCCAGAAACAGCTTGAAGCAGGTTACATAAAAATACATATACAATGAAGTTTAAGGGGGGAAACAGGGGGACAAAATAGGAATAAGAAATCAAAGACCAAAGGATTTGCCAACATGGGGTCAAATTTGGTAGATTAATAGAATAATTAGCTCTGTTTATTTCTTAAAAAAATCCTAATGAGTTTGTTGGGCTTGCTAATAGGCCCTCTGGTCAGGGGTTATTTACAGAAGAGTGGGACCCCTCATTTAAGGCTGCACTGGAAAGTCCACACTCAAATATAGATCCTGTGACTTTTCAACATCCACACAAAATGGCGAGAGAGGTGCCTTGTGGTGTCTTGGCTTACATAACCTTAGCCCCTCCACCATATGCAGCTAAAGTTGACTGATTGGGTGTGAAGGGTGACTGACTCCCCCACTGACTGTTTGATGAGCATGGGAAGGTGTGACTATAGCTTGCTGGCATAGTGGTTAGAGGACACTTCCAGTTAACACCCCACCCCTTATTCTGGCTCTTACATTCTTTCCATCAACCCCTTCCACAAAAGTCCCTAAGCCTTGGAGGGGGTGATAGGTGTGGGATGATCTTCCTCCCATTGTGGCAAGGCACTGAACTTTCAGGTCTCTGCATCATCTGTTTTCCATGGGCTGTT
>NW_008332592.1:819356-826934 GCF_000622305.1 Nannospalax galili
GTGTGTGTTACTTCACTTAGTATAACAGTTTCTAGTTCCATCCATTTACCTGCAAATTTCATGATTTCATTTTCTTTACTGCTGAGTAGAACTCCATTGTGTAAATGTACCACATTTTCGTTAACCACTCATCAATTGAGGGACACTTAGGTTGTTCTTTTAAATTCTGCCTTGGGATACCTCAGGGTGATTCTCATTATAGTGCACTTCTGTAGGACTAATGGGTTTTGTTGGGAACATAGTCTCTTGGTTTTTCATATTATTTGTGTTTTTGTGCTGCCGTTTGGGCATATGGATGTTCTTTGTTGGTTGTGTGTCCAGTAGGAACTTTTATTCTGCCTTTGTTTAATTGAAATTTGGTTCTGTTTATATTGTGTATGTAGCTTGGTTGCTTTTTGCTCAGGTATGAAAAATAAATTCATGTGTGTTTTAGGTTCTTGCAGGGCAGTAGACTGTTCTGGGTAGTTGGTGGGACAGAGTGACACAGGGCTGGGCTGTGTCAGACAAATCAGGAGCTAGTGGAATCTATGCTACAGGATTTAGGTAGTCTGGGTTAGGGAGCTAGTCCAGGAATCTGAGGCAGAGGAATTGAAGTGGGCCTGGGTTCTAAGCTAGCAGGGAACAGTGTGGGCCTGGGGGTAGGTTGGAAGTGTTGAGACTACAGAGGAATGGAATAGAGACTTGGTGGGTGGGATCTGACTTACCAGATTCCTAGGTGGGCCACTCTCTCCCCCAAATCTACTTTTGTCTTTTGGTTATTACAATCATCAAGAAGGAAAACTGTGAGTTCATTTATTATTGTTTGATAACTTTAGACAAAGAGAATAAAGAAAACCTTTCAACCTGCTTTGGAAAATCCTCAAGCCCAGGGGGACCTTTAGACTTTACAACAGTCATGCAACTTCTGATTTCTGCATAGCGAAGGCATTAGGCACTTTGAAAATGTAGGTGCTTAGATATGGAAAATATAAATAAAATGTGCATATGTGCAGGAGATGTGACAGAGGTAAACACAAAGAAATGAAGGGTTTCTTTATGATATATATTTCATAGCCCGTTTTCTTTGCTAGCCTTATGTTTCCTTGACTTTGAAGTAGAAATTTCTGGTATTTCAAGCTTGGAGGAAATAGGACATTTCTAATGAGTTTCCTTGATATTTGTTTGAACTGATTCAGGTCAGCTTATTGCTTCTTTTCCATACTCCGAAAGGAGAGGTAAGCCCGCTCTTGCTCATTAAGGCTTTAGTGATTGATCTTAACTCAAACATTTCTAATTAAAATGTAAAGATCATTAGTAGGGGCCATAACAGAGGCTTTCCTTCACTCAGGGTGATGTGATGGCAGTGCCAGGCACTCGTGTACCCACTAGTGCCGAATAGTTCTTGGAAAGTTTCAGAGCCAGCAAGAGCCTTGCCTGGTGCCCAAGCTACTGGAGACATCCTCAGCTTAGGTCAGACTTGGAGGCAAGGAAACAGGATGCAGGCCTGACTGAACCAAGAGGACTGCAGGAAACAAACTGCAGAGGCAAATTTCCTCTCTGCTGCAGCCATCCTCCAGTGGTAGGGGTGTTAACTGAGGAAGAGGCAGAGGCCACTGAGGCCAGTAAGAATAGCATTACGTATATTTAATTAAATTAATTAGTTTTGGATTTGGGGACAGGGTCTTCCTGTAGCCCAGCTGGCCTGGATCTTACTACCTCAACCAGGCTGGCTTGAATTTCACAGAGATCTACCTGCCTCTGCCACTTAAGTTCTGGGCTTAAAGACATGCACCACCATGCCTTTAATATACTACACATACTTTTAAAATATTTACCTGGAAAAGAAAGAACTGAGATGGCTATTCACAGATGTCAGGTTAATTTATTTTGCTTTATCGTCCCTTTTGTGCTTGAGGAATCCATAGAATGCTCACTTGTGCCAAAATGTTACTTTTTTAAAAAGATAAATATTACTTTTGACATTGTAAGTCAAAATATGTGCTTCTGCTTGACGTTACGAAATTGTTGGTTGCTTTGACTAAATTATTTTACTTTGCATGAAAAAATTGTGATTAACTGAATCTTTAAGTTATCTTATATGCATGTAGGAATTTAGTGAAGGATTTAGCCCATAAGTTGCAATATGTGTGACTTGTTTTATATATGCCATTTATGTGTGTATACATGTTATATATAGTACATATATGCACATGTTATATTATTATACACACACACATACAGACTGCAAAGCTATATTCAGAGCAAGTGCAAATATAGAGCTGCAGAATTCCCCACTGTTTTGCCTTCAGGAATATTGATGTGGGTATTTAAGACAAATCGAAAGGAAGAAGAGTTTAATGCTGGGGCAGACACCCCAGCAGATACGGCAAGCGTGTGCTAATTGTTCTGATTTTCCACACTGTCATCTGAACGTTTGACCCATTCAATTGTTATGATGCAATTAGTTTTTCTATTAAAGGATTTGTTGCTAACAGAATAGAAATAGTTTCCTTCATAATTAGGGTTTCTGGGTTTCCTGGTGGCGATGGTTATTTGTGATTTCAAGTTCAATTGGTCTCTGTGGCAAAACTTAGAATTTACATGCACACATTTATCTTAGATCTTATTGATTAACTGTGTTGGAACTATTAGAGGATGCATAAGAGCACTGACTTCATTCTGTTTTTATGTGAAATTTATCTAAGGTTTAAAAAGGTTGGAGACTGAAAACTTACACTATGCTGTGATAGGAAACAGAAGGCTTATTCTCTGGTATCTCTGTCATAAAATGGTACTGGGTTTAATCTGTGTTACAAACTCAATGCCCAACTCCGCAATGGGTCTTAATAACTTGAAGGCATCAGAACACATCTGTTTGCTATGACACAGAGAAAGAGTGGTATAGGTAGAGTTGAAGTCAAGGAAGTGATATATTACAAATAGATTTCTATTCAGCACAGATCACAGATATTCTTTGCGTTTTCATGTATACAAGGTTTATATTTGGATAGAGCCTCTTTCTGATGTTTAATAGAGATGATTTATTAACTAATAAATCATTGGGCTTTTCACAGTATTTTTAAAAAAGTATTTTATTTATTACTTTTATTTTTTGTGTGAGTGTTTTCCCTCATGTAAGTGCACCTATCTTGTGAAATGCTCAGAAATGTCAAAAATAGGCATGGGACCTCCTGGAACTGGAGCTCCTAACATGTGGGTCCTGGGAATACAACCAGGGTCTCCTGTCATCATGGCTCATATGCAAATAGTTGGGCACTTAAAAAAATATACATGCAGGCTAGAGGTATAGCTCAGTGGTGAGACATTGATTAGCATGTGCAAAGTCTTGGGTTTAATCCTCAGAACTTCAAAAATAAAAGTAAAATGAAGTTTGCATGTAGGGAAAATTGTAACCCATGAGAGCAGCTATCTTCAGACTGGAGTGAGCATCAGAATCAGCTGGAGGGCTCCTTAAGCTCCATCCTCAGAGTAAAGAATGAGATCCCAGCTCCTGCTGCTGCTGCTGCTGCCGCCTGATGACCCATTTTGAGAACTGAGTTAGAAGATAGGTTAGAAATTTTGTGGTTGTGGTTGAGTGCATCTGAAAAAGTTGCCTCAATATTTTGTAACATTGCTGAGATGTGTTTGCAGTTATTTTCATAGTGCATGAGCTCTAAACACAGCCAGTAATAAGTTACAAGACGTGTGTAAGACAGAAGGCTTCATAAATGTATATGATCCATGCAGAAGGCTTCATAAATGTATATGATCCATGATATATATTTATCTACCTATAATTAGATTTGTATCTCTATTATACATGAAAATGTAGCTTTATCATGGCTTTTTGTGAATTATATTAAACTCCTAAATGATTTTGAATTTGAGGTTGGAGATGGTCTGTAGAGCATCAGAAGCTGGAGGAGTCTCTAAACATTTAACAAAAGTTTCTTCCATAAATGTATATGATCCATGATATATATTTATCTACCTATAATTAGATTTGTATCTCTATTATACATGAAAATGTAGCTTTATCATGGCTTTTTGTGAATTATATTAAACTCCTAAATGATTTTGAATTTGAGGTTGGAGATGGTCTGTAGAGCATCAGAAGCTGGAGGAGTCTCTAAACATTTAACAAAAGTTTCTTCAGGTCAGCTGGTGAAAGTGACACATCACTGGCTTTACTGAGAGAATTGCTAAGAAAAATACGTAGGAGATCTTCACAGCAGATGCCTTGAACAGGTCTATAATTTTATAGAAGCACTTCAACATTGAAATGTTTTAATTTCTGAGATTGATGTTAAAAATATGTATCTTCTATATCTGAATAGTTTTGGTTGACGTATTTTTTTAAGTTTTTATTTTTTCAGGGTCAGGAATTGAACCCAGGGCCTCACATTTACTAGACAAATACTTTACCATTGAGCTATACTATGCCTTCAACCCTTTTCAAAAAATACTAATGTATGTACTTTTGAATCAGTCTTCTCAACCCAAGCAAAGCATTGGATACCAAAGTCCAAAGGCCTGTAACGCTCTGCCTGGCAAGTGGGTTGCAGGAGCAGGTATTCACTGAGTGGCTGTGGAGCATCTGTGTCAGCCCGCCATGGGCCCTTTCTGTGGGCCACTGGAGCATACCCAAGAGTTCATACTTTCTCTTTTTCTAGTGCTTACATGCCTACACTTCATTAGAGATGTAAATACCAGACACCATGATAAAGGTCAGATTTCCTAGCAAGGGAAGTCCCCCAATGTTCTCTCAGGAGTCAGACAGTCTGCTCTCAGTGGGATGGGATGTGCCATGGCTTTGTGCCTGCCCTGGTGCCCTATCTTCACAGACTGTATCATTTGGAAAAAGGTAGGCAAACAATGAGGCTCCAAGTATTCATTGGAAGATTGCCTTTGATGATATCTTTCTGAGCATGGTTTTGATATTTGGGCTGTGGCAGAATAGTGTGTATTTCTGAAAGTCTAACTTCTGCTTACTGAAAAACTTTTTCACGTGAATACTTTGGTTAGTTTGGAAACTGAGGGAGATGCACAGAGGAATGCCACATAGTGATGGTCAAATTAGGAGTTTCTTATTAATAGCTGGTGGTCAGAGAGGAAGCTAATGTCAAAAGAACTCTCTACCCTGAGGAGAGGCAGGGAAGGATTTATAAAGATTAAAACCACTATTACATCATGCCAGGAACAAAGCCAATAACCATAAGTACATCAGATCACCAAGGGCAGGGCAGTTAGCAAAGAGATTTTTGGTTAACAAATGTTTCGATTAGAAAAACAAGTTTCTTGGAATTGCAGAAGCAATGGGCTCCGTGGAGATGCAAGTATGACTGGGTGGGAGGACATGCTACCTGGGCATGCTACCTGGCTGCTTGTAAGTTTCCTAGTATTGTAGTAACAATGTACTCCCTGAAACTGCCTGCATGAGACGTTCTGCCTGGCTGATTGCAGTGGGAATGACTTGGCAAAAACAAAGAGTAAAGCAAAAGTCAGATAGAACAAAATGGAGTTAGATTTTCAAGTTCATACAGAAATGTGTTTCATTGCTAAGATTCATATATATGTACACATATATAATTATATTTGTCTTGTCTCTGCCCACTGCCCTCCCCTATTCCTCTCTCCCCCTCTCTTGTTAGTCCCCTTTCTACCTCTGAATAGTCCCCTCTTCTTCTTCCATAACATACAGATTCCATTTTCCTTTCTTGTTCCCCACCTTCCTTTAGATCTAGTCCATCTTTTCAGAGTCCGTTTTACTTCACTTAATACAAAAATTAAAAGTTCCATCCATTTTCTTGTGAATGTCATACTTCAAAAAAAATTATTTTTATTTTATGTGTATGTGTGTATTGCCTGCATATAGGTAAGTGCACCCGTGTCATGCAATGCCCACGGAGGCAAGAAGAGGCTGTCAGATCCCCTGGGACTGGAGTTACAGACAGTTGTTAGCGGCCATGTGGGTGCTGGGATTTGAGCCCAGGTCTTTTTTTTTTTTGGTCTTTTTGAGACAGGGTCTCCCTGTAGCCCCAGCTGTCCTGGAACTCACTATGTAGACCAGGCTGGCCCTGAACTCACAGAGATCCACCTGCCTCTGCCTCCTGAGTGCTGGGATTAAAGGCCAACCAGTGTTCTTAACTGCTGAGCCATCTCTCAAGCCCATGAATGTCATACTTTTATTCTTCTGTACAGTTAAACAAAATTCCACTATCCATATAGACATTTTCTTTATCCATTCATCTTTTGAATAGAATATACGCTGGTTATATATCTTGGCTATTGTTTATACTAACATGATTGTTTTGGTTTGCTTTCTATTGTTGTGATAAAACACTGTGACCAAATCAACTTGGGGAGGAAAGGGTTATTTGATTTAAACATTTTGGTCATAGTTAATCATTGAGGGATGCCAAGGCAATAACTCAAGCATGGCAGAACCCTGGATGCAGGACCTGAAGCAGAGACCACTGAGGAAGACTGCTTACTGGCTTGCTCCTCTGGCCTGTGCTCAACTTCCTTATACCACTGCCAGGGGGTGGCATCACCCAGAGTGGGCTGGTCCCTTCCACATTACTTGCCAACCAAGGAAATGCCTCATAGACATGGCCACAGGGCAATCCTAGAGGAAATTCCCCAGTTGAGGCTCCCTCTTCCCAGGTACATTAAGTTGACAACTGAATGTGCAAGGATCTCTTTTGCATGCTGGCTTATTGCTTTGGGTATGCACTGAGGAGTGATGTCGTTGGTCTATTTTCGTACTTCTGAGGAACCTCTGTTCTGGTTTTCATAGTAGCTGCAGCAGCTCACATTCCCCACTAGCTGTGAAGAAGGGTTTCTCTTTCTGTTCATTCTCACCAGCATTTGTTATTTGTTCTCTTTGTGACAGCCGTTTCGTGAATAGGGTGGGATGGAATCTCAAAACAGTTTTAATTTACATTTTTCTGCTGATGTTCAATAAGTTTCCTAATATTTATTAGCCATTTATATTTATTTCCTGGAAAATAGTCTATTCCATTCAGTAGTTCATGTGTTAATATTGGACAAATTGCTTTTTTTGGAGGGGTCGTGTTTGGAAATCTTTAGAGATTTCACATATTGATCCCCTGTAAGATGTCAGTTCTCAGAGATTTTCTCCCATTCTGTAGGCTACCCTTCCATCATGCTGTTTGAAGACCCAAATATGAGTAAGTGCAATTTTAGCCACCTGATATTTGACAAAGGGGCCAAGAACATTCACTGGAGGAAAGGCAGCATGTTTAGCAAATGGTGCTGGTAAAACTGGATCTCCACTTGTAGAAGAATGAAACTAAACCCCTATCTTTCACCCTGCACAAAAGTCAATTCCAAATGGCTCAAAGACCTCAATGTAAAGTCTGAAACTCTGAAACTCTTAGAAGGAAACGTTGGGAAAAACCTACAAGATATAGGTGTAGGAAAGGACTTTCTAAACCGGACACCAATAGCCCTGGAAACAAGGGCAAGAATTAACAAGTGGGACCTCATTAAACTAAAAAGCTTCTGTACATCAAAGGAGACAACCAAGGAAACAAACAGAAAACCCACAGAATGGGAGAAAATCTTCACCAGCGA
>NW_008332592.1:828347-828648 GCF_000622305.1 Nannospalax galili
ACAATGGTCGAGCAGGACCTTTGACTTATCTTCACATAGATGGAACTGGTAAAAGAAAGGAGCCAGGGGCTCCTCTCAAGCCCATGGGACCCCTGAGAAACAGATCCTCAAACGACCTCAAGAGTAGAAACAAATCCGTTTGTCTGGTCCAATGGTATGTCCTTAAACACCCAAAAGGGAAGTATAACCAAAGATTAAAGGAGCCAATATAATTTCATAAAAGCATACATATATAACTAAAAGCTACTTGACAAACAGCAAAGCCAGACAGGCGATACCTTCAGTCGAGTTGTTGGACAGG
>NW_008332592.1:828966-837998 GCF_000622305.1 Nannospalax galili
GTGGAGATCTTTTTTAAACGTTGGAACCTCATTTAATTTTATGTCTTATAGAGTTTATAATGAGTAAAAGATTATATAAGGGTAATAATTCATCTGTAAACCTAGAAATGTACAGCCAATTTTGAAAGAGATGTACCCTAGCTCAGAAAAATGTTATTGAATAGGTTAATGCTGTTGTAATGAAATGCTTCTTTTAATTAAAAAAATAAATAAAAATAATAATAAAAACCAAAAAAAAGTAATCTCATTTATCAATTATTGAAGTTATCTCCTATGCTTTGAGTCCTTTGCAGAAAGTCCTTTCTCATTCCTACATCTTTAAAAGTATCACACATTACTCTCTAATAGTTTCAGAGTTTGTGGTCTTATATTAAGGTCTTTTACCTATTTGGAATTGATTTTTACATAGGGTGAGGGTATGAATATAGATTTATTCATTTACATGTAATTTTTTTTCAGAACCATTTGTTGAGGAGGCTATAGTTTTTCCAAAACATATATTTGACATCTTTGTTAAAGATTGGGCAGCTGTAGTTGTGTGAGTTTATTTATGAGACCTTTATTCCATTAGTCTATATGCACTTTTCTGTCAGTACCATGCTGATTTTGTTACTATGGCTTTGTAGTATAGTTTGAGATAAGATACTGTGATGTATCTAGCTTTGCTCTCTGTGCTCAGGAATGCTTTGGTTACCAGGAGATTTTTATGCTTCCAAGTGAATTTTAGGATGTTTATTCTGACTCAATGAGGAATTTAATTCTTATTTTGTGGAACAGGACTGAGTCTGTAGATTTATTTTGGTAGTATAGGTATTTTTGAACTATTACTTCTGCTGATCTGCAAATGTGACATTTCTTCCTAGCTTCTCTCTTCCATTTCTTTCTTTAGTGCTTTAAAGTTTTCACTGTAAAAATGTGTTATTTCTTTAGTTAGACTTATTTCTATGAGTTTTGAAAAGATATTTTTGAATGGGTTACATAGTCTTCTATGTTTATTTTATACCTATTACTTGTTGAAAGTGTTTATCAAATCTAGGAGTTTTCTGGTGGAGTCTTTAGGGTCTTTTAAGTATCAGATCATATCTTTTGCAAACAGAGATAACTGAGCATCTTCCTTTCCAATTTGTAGCCCTTCATTTATTTCTCTTATTAGGGCAGCTAAGACTTTGAATAAGAGCAGTGACTTTGGACATTCTGTTTGATTCGGGTTTTAAGTTTTACTGCCTTTAGCATAATATTAGCTATAGGTTTGTTATTCAGAGACTTTGTTATTTTGAGGTATGTTCTTTTTGGTTTTTCTTTTTTCAAGATTTTTATCACCATTGTAGAAGGCCTTTTCTGCATCTATTAAGGTGATCATGTGATTTCTGTCCTTAAATCTATTTATTGTTGGGTGTTTATTGATTTGCATATGTTGAACCATCCTAGCATCTCTTGCATGAAATCAGTTTGGTCATATTATTTGATTTCCTTACTGTATTCTCAAATATGATTTGAAATACTTTCATTTAGAATGTTCATCTGGGAAATTGGCCTATGGGCTTCTTTTTTTGTTATGTTCTTACTTGTATCTGGTAACATTGACTTAATCAAATCACTTTGGCAGTTAACCTTCACTTTCAAGTCTTTGAGCATTATGCGGAATGTTAATGTAAGCTCTGCTTTAAAGCTTGGTAGCTTTCAGCCATGAATTCATCTAGTCCTGGCATTTCCTTATGGGGAGAGTTTTAATTACTGCCTTACTCCCATTGCTTGTTAAGAATTGGTTAGTTCTCTGGATCCTGTTGATTTAATTGTCATAGGTGATTTGTGTCTAGGAACTTATTTCTTTTAGAATTTGCAGTATTTTGAATATATGCTTTCAGCGTATTCACTAATGAGCCTCTGAATTTTATTAGAATCCTTTGTAACATATCCTTCTCATCTCTAATTTTATTAATTTGGATATTCCCTTTCTTTTATTTAGTCTGATCAGCATTGTGCCAGTTTGAAAAAATAAACTATAAACTATAATAAATTATTTGTTTGATTCAATCTTTTGGTTCTTTTTAGTCTTTGTTTCATTAATTTCTAACCTAATCTTTATTAATTTTTGCCATCTCCTGGTTTTGGATTTGTCTTATCATTGTTTTTCTAAGCCCTTAAGGTATATCAATAGGTTATTTAATTTCAGTCTCTTGTTTTTTGTTTGTTTGTTTTTGTTTTTTTAAGTCAGCATTCATTAGAACTGCCCTAGCTCTATCTCAAATGTTCTGGTTAAGTTGTACTTTTATTTGCTTCTATGAATTTTTGTTTTTTGAGACAGGGTCTCCCTGTACCTCAGTTGGCCTTGAATTAGATCACAGAGATCAGCTTGCCTCTGACTCTGGAGTGCTGGGATTAAAGGCATGCACCACCGTGCCCTACTTGATTTTAGAGTTTTTAAAAAATATTTTATTTATTTATTTTTATTTTATGTGTATGAATGTATTGTCTGCATATATGTGAGTGCACCCGTGTCGTGCAATGCCACAGATGTCAGAAGAGGGCTTTGGATTCCCCTGGAACTGGAGTTAAGGATGATTGGTAGCTGCCATGTGGGTGCTGGGAATCGAACCCAGGTCCTCTGCAAGATCAGTTAGTGCTCTTAACCACTGAGCCATCTCTCCAGCCCTGATTTTAGGATTTTTAAATTACTTCACTGATTTATTCAATAACACAATGTTCACTCAAAATATACTTTTTGGTATTCAAGTCTTTGTGTATGTGAAGTCTGTGTTTTCTGCTGTTCGTGTCTAGCTTTAGTCCAATATGATCTGATAAGCTATAGGAAATTATTTCAGTTCTTCCCTGTTTGTTAAGACTTGCTTTGTTACCTATGATGCAATCTAGTTTAGGGAAAGTTCCATGGACTGATAAGAATAGTGTGTTTTTCATATCTTTTAGGTGGAATACTCTGTGTGTCTGGTAATTCCACTTCATTTACAGGGAGCTCAGTTCTGTGTGTTTTTTGTTTTATTTTTTATTAATTTCTATTTTGGAAGCTGAAGTAAAATAAGAGTGAGGCACTAATGTCATCCATTATTTTATTAGGACCTAGTTGACATCTTATGCCCACTAGTGTTTGCTTTATAAAGTTAGGAGTGCCAGTGTTTGGTGCATATTTATTTACAACTGTTCTACCTTCTTGATGAATTGTTCCCTTTACTAGTATGAAATGGCTTTCTTTATCTGTTCTGATTAATTTTGGTTTCAAGTGCACATTCTCAAATATCAGTACAGCTACACCAACTTGTTTTACACTTTTATTTAAATGCTTAATAAATTGACTTCCATACTTTGAATCTCAAGCTGTGAGTGTCTTTCAGAGTGATGTGTGTTTCTTAGAGACAGCAGATAATTGGATCTTGTTTTTAATCCAGCCAGCTAATCTGTTTCTCTTACTGGCAAATTAAAGTCATCTACACTTAAGGTTATTATTCAGAAAGGTTCTTTAACTGCTGTAATTTTATTTAGACTCAGATCACTATATGTATTCTCTTCTCTCTGAACAGGAGGCTTTATTGTTGGTCATTCTTCTGTCTGGCAAGGGTTGTAGTTAGTGGCTGCGTTAAGAAACAGCATGTGCAAAGGTCCACAATCATTAGCAATGTGCTTTAAAAAGTGCACAGATTTAGTGTGGCTGGGGATTTCAGTGTGGAAGAGTTTACAAACATCATTAAGAAGTGTGTAGCAAAATCTTTGAAAAATTATCACTCTCCAGCAGAAAAGCATTTATCTATTTGCTTTACGTCAACGACATGAGGTCCTATTTTACCCCTTTATCATTTGTGGAAAACCAATGTGTTTAAATGCAATGTTTTAAGAAAACTTTCTCTATGATTCTTTAATGTTAGCTTTTCAAAGCCAACATTTTAGAAACAATTTGTGTTTCCATAATTTCAATCTCTCTTCTAGGAAGAAGAAACTGAGGGACCAAATGATCTGGGACTGCAGTGCTTACATTCAATATCACTGAATTTCAGCTAGTTTTATGATGAGGAAATTTATCTGCTTTTTAAGAGTCTAAGTAGAATTCAAAGATAAATGAAATGGTGTCATGGTGGGAGGCAGGGCATACATGTGCAGAGAGACCATCTAGTCTTTGCCATTAATTTTTCATGCAAAATGTTAATTTTTTGTAGAGCAAATGCAACAGTGCTCAACATACTAAAGCTTGTTTAAATGTTGCTCAGTGACTAGATCTTCTCAAGGTGTTGTCAGCTTTAAAAAGAGAACTTCCCAAACCCACCCTTGTATGGATAAAACATTGCTCTCTCCTCATTCTTTTCCTGTTTCTGCCTGTGGGCTAGTCAGATGGCTACAGGCCAGAAACACACCTTCAGAAGTTACTCTGACAAGTCATCTTTCCAGGTCTGATGACTAAAATGCAGTTAAAGTGTCCCAGTGTTTACTTTTCAATTGAAGAGTGAAAATCGCATCTCAATTTGATGTGTTTTTCTAAATGCCCTGCCTCCCCCCACCAACAAGGAAACCCAACGTTATTTCAGATTTACACATAAAATCAATGTATCATTCTACAACTTGAGGATATTCACCATGAGCATCTTTAGTTTCTTCTTTGTTGAGTGGCTGGATGTTTGCTTTCCCATCTATGGATAACAGACGTGATTCTCAAATTACAGACACTATAGGGCAGGGAGTACGACAGGATTTTATTTATAATGATCGGTCACTTCAGAATCTCATGCTAGGATATTATGAAATTTGTTAACTTTCCGTTGCACGAATATACAGCTTGGAGAATTTTGGACAGTTTCTATGTTCAATATTGTCAGAGCCCAGAGTAGGTGGGCAGTCTGCACCAGCAACAAATAAAGAAGTCAACAGAAAAGCTAGACCTCTGAACAATGGCTTCTTCTAGCTGCAAAAGGGTTAATCAGCTTGGGTTTGAGAAATAGTTTCAGTTTTTCCAATGTTGCAGAAGCTCAGATGCTGATCACTGAAGGTGCCTACATTGATCACATCTGGAAATCCAGCCTTTGGGATGGCACGAAACACTGTATTGCCATGGAGTATGGGCAATGTTGGTTTAAGGAGAGCTAACCATTTTTCTGAAGTCCGGATCTGCTTTTTTATCATTTTTGTGTCCTGGTCCCGGAAGATTAAGTGTCTGTGACTAGATTCTTTTCCCAAACCACTTTGTTTTGTTTACTGAAAAGACTTGGAAAGGAATCAGACAGCAGCCCTCTCTGTACCGAAGAGCTTGGAAAGCCCAGAGGGGACAATGACACAGTCAAAATAAAGATCTACAAAAAGATTTCATAAAGATAGTGCAAAAGTAGTCAAGCTGCAGTTTAGTCTGAAGGCTTGGAGGCGTCTGACACTTGCTTTTCACTTTTATAAAACAAGGCAAGCAGACGGCAGCATTTCTTGTTTTCTGGGAAAGTATTAGAACCTTGTTAATTATGGTAGAGTGAACATGGCAGCAAAAAGAAAAATATAATTTTAAGTATAATGGTGCATGCTGGAAACACAGATTGGCAAGCATATGGGGTTCTGGCATCTGGACAGAAGCCTTCAGCACCATCTGCTTCTCAGAGGTTATTTTGGCAATTTCTGCAGCAATTCCAATGATTCACAGGTCTGGGCCAAGGACTCTTTAGCAAGCAGCTAGAGGGGCCAAGGTACAGGAGGTGGAGGTGGATGCTTAGAACTTCTCTCCACAGATCTTCATTGTTCTGGGTAGTAAGCCACCATAAGTTGTAGTATGTGTCTGTGTTGCAGATATTTTCTTCATGCTAATATCCCTCGCCCCCTTATTCAGCAGGTGATGGTCATTTTCTTGAGAGTTAACTCTCTGCTTCTGACTTTCTGAAAGGTTAATATGGGCCCTGCTGCAGGGCCTCGAGAGCAGAGTGAGTGCAGAGACCTAGCTGGTATTCTTTTAAAAAAATATATTCTATTTGTTTATTTTTATTTTTTTTTGTGTTTAAGTGTTTTGCCTGAATGTATGTAAGTGCGCCCATGTTGTGAAATGCCTGTGGAGGTCAGAAGAGGGTGTCAGATCCTCTGGGACTGGAGTTACAGATGGTTGTTAGCTGCCATGGGGGTGCTGGGAGTGGAACCCAGGTCCTTTGCAAGAGCAGCTAGTGCTCTTAACTGCTGAGCCATCTCTCAGGCCCCCCGGCTGGCAATTCTGGTCTCCTTACCTTCTTATTCTCCCCAGTGTTCCTGGCATTTGGGCATTTCTTGCATAGTTTTAAGAGTTTGGGTACCACATTATTTTCTAATAAGAACTCCTTTATGGTTATACAAAAAGCAAACGATTGAAGAGCACCATGCAAATTAAGTCTTTATGCCAAATTTTCATCATAAAATACTATGAGAATTTAGAACCTGTAAGATAATGGAATAAAGATTTTAAACATAAAACATTGCTCGATCAATGATGTGAGTAGAAAGACATGGGTGTGAGATTGGAAATGGAGAAGCCTTTGGTCGTGGCCTTCAACGTCCTTGGAGACGTCTTAGCCCTACTTCACTCCCCTTCGAGGGCTTTATTCTCTCTCTCCTGTAGAAATATTACCGCACTCATAGTCTGTATATGCCAGTTGTCAGGTTGTTGGAAAAGAGAAACATTGAAAGTGAACTAAATCTAGTCAAAAGGAAAACGGCTAAATAAGTGTAGGAAATATGTCAATATGCAGCATCACACAGCTGCTGTGGAAAGCGAACTGTGTCTACAAGGACTGACATGGGAAGATACCCATGGCCTGCTTTTCAAGTAAAAAAAATCTTTCTCATTTTTGAAGTGTATGCACAGCATATTCTTGGTTTTATTTGTTAAAATATCCAAATCTATATTTAAATGTGTAAGTGCACATAAGATATGTGTTATGTATTGATTAAATATTTGACCCTTGTTCTAGTTTTCTGTCTGTTGCTGTAATAAACATCATGATACAAAACAACTTTGGGAGGAAAGGGTTTATTTGGCTTATAGCTCACAGTCCATCATCAAGGGATGCCAAGGCAGGAAATCAAGTTAGAACCTGGAGACAGGACCTGAAGCAGAGACTGTGGAGGAATGCTGCTTACTGGCTCACTGCCCTGGCTTGTTCATTTAGTTTCCTTATGCTGCTCAGAGCTACCTGCCTAGGGATGGTGCCACCCACAGTGCAGTAGACCCTCCTACATCGAATAGCAATCAAGAAAACTGAGGTTGAGGTTCCATCTTCCCAGGTAACTCTAGCTGTGTCAGGTTGATAAAAAACTAATCAGCACAGTCCCTTACTTCAGATTTTTATGTTGAAGCCTTACAACTTAATGTGGCTAGTGGTTTTGGAGAAGCTGTGTGACATGAGGTATTCAGTTAAATGAAGTCATCTCTCTCACACACGCACACACACACACGCACTAATTTTCTAAAAGAACTCTGTTTATCCATTGTAGAATAATAAATTCGTGATTTCCAAGGCTACTTTTTGCTGAGATAATCTGGAAGAATAAAAAAAGCCCACATTTCCTGTCTACAAAATAAATAGCATCTATAGAAGAGTCAATTATATCTTATGAAGTGTTTCCAAATACATTGTTGAGGAAGACTTAAAATGAAATATTCAGTTAGAATTGGGCTGAGCTCTTCTTGTAGGATCTGGGCTCCAGAGTCATACCTGCTACCCGTTTCATCCTTTTTTCTACTTTAGGTATTAGTAGCGTTATCTAGCATATAACATTTATCTAGTAAGTACAACATCATCAATAACAAGTTCCCCCATCGCAAAGTTCTTTGCTATCATTTTTCCTCAAATTTATATGCAGAATATTTAAATTTGGTTTGGAACCTGAAGTTCTAAACAATATTCTTAGTTCTAAGAAATGAGAAGAGATTAGATTCTCATAAGGCTGCTCATGGTGAATGACCATCAAGGTAGTCTGTAGATTAGATCACTTGGAAAGTTAGAAGAAAAAAAAAAAATTACAGTGTCAGACCCTAACTCAAATCCAAAGATTTTCATTTTTAGGGGATGCTGTACAGAAATCTATTTTAATCAAATTTTCCTTGTATATTTAGCAGGGGATTTGCATTGGGGGAATAAATTACATTGTTTTTCATAGGAGTTCATGAATGTCTATTTCTTATTAGGGATGTAGTGCTTATGAGTAGGGGAGAGGCTAGATGAGTGGAGGATGGCCAGCTTTCACAATTGGAGTTGACAGGCTCAGCAAAGCTTGCTAGATACCAATTCTGTCAGTTCCCACATTGTGGTCATGAGGCCAGGACACTTTCAGTTCCTGAGACCCGATGACATGGAGGACACATCCAAGCCATTTGGTGTCAGGGACCAATGACTTTTACAGGAATGTCTCGTGGTTGTTTTGGATGGATTTTCAAAGCAAATATTTATTTCTAAGAGTTTAAATGATTTTTCTCTGTCATAGATTATAAAAGCTACAAAGAAATCCTCAACAAATCTCTGCTTTCCAGAATTTACAAATATTGGGAATGGCTTAAGATGTGAGTGCCGAAGAAATTTTGACTGTCATTAAAATGAGCTTTTAGCTTATTTGCAGCTAATAGTAAGTTACAGAGATAGTCTTTATCATGTAAATACATTTTTGTTCTATTTAAAAAGTGTGTTTTACAGAAAATCTCAAACATGCCCCAAAGTCAAAATAACAGAGTCATGAAGCGCTGGGTCTCAAACATCCAACTTCATTAACTGCCAGCATTTTAAAATTAATTCCTATTTATGCCCCAGTTTTCACCAGACTCTTTTAAGGGAACTCAGGTTATCACTACTATAAATACTTCATTAAGAAAAGGACATTGAAAACAAATATTAACCAAAAGACATGTCCACATTTATGTTACTAAATCATCATCCACTGATTCACTACTTGAAAATTTAAATTTGTTTACATTTCATCTGTTACCTATAAAGTAAACAACACTGGACTACCGTAAGAACTATTGATTAAGTAGAAGAAAGATAATTTCTAAAATAATTGACTTTGTTGGAGGTTTTCCTTCCAACTCCTCCCATGTT